>NW_027265111.1:0-25240 GCF_036320965.1 Panulirus ornatus
TGACCAACAGTGCCACAATACCAATGCAACCAACAGTGCCACAATACCACTGTAACCAACAGGACCACAAAACCAATGTAACCAACAGTACCACAATACCACTGTAATCAACAGTGCCACAATACCACTGTAACCAACAGTGTCACATCATCACTGTAACCAACAGTGCCACAATACCATTGTAACCAACAGTGCTACAATATCACTCTAACTAACAGTGCCACAATATCACTCTAACCAACAGTGCCACTGTACCACTGTAACCAACAGTGCCGCAACATCACTGTAACCAGCAGTGCCACAATAACACTAAAACCAACAGTGGTACAATACCACTGTAGCCAACAGTGCCACAATACCACTGTAACCAACAGTGTCACAATACCACTGTAACCAACAGTGCCATATCATCACTGTAACCAACAGTGCCACACCATCACTGTAACAAACAGTGCCACAACACCACTGTAAACACCAGGCCATAGTACTACTGTAACCAAAAGTGCCACAATACCACTGTAACCAACAGTGCCCCAATACCACTCTAACCAACAGTGCCACAATACCACTGTAACCAACAACGCCACAACATCACTGTAACCAAAAGTGCTACAACATCATTGTATCCAACAGTGCCATAATACCAATGTAACCAACAATGCCACAATACCACTGTAACCAACACTGCCACAATACCACTGTAACTAACAGTGCCACAATACCACCGTAACAAACAGTGCCACAATACCACTGTAAACAACAGTGCCACAGCATCACTGTAACCAACAGTGCCACAATACCACTGTAACCAACAGTGCCACAGTACCACTGTAACCAACAGTGCCCCAACATCACTGTAACCAGCAGTGCCACAATATCACTGTAACCAACAGTGGTACAACACCACTGTAACCAACAGTGCCACAATACCACTGTAACCAACTGTGTTACAATACCACTGTAACCAACAGTGCCACATCATCACTGTAACCAACAGTGCCACAATGCCACTGTAACCAAAAGTGCCACACCATCACTGTAACAAACAATGCCACAATAACACTTTAACCAACAGTGCCACAACACCACTCTAAACAACAGGCCATAATACTACTGTAACCAAAAGTGCCACAATACCACTGTAACCAACAGTGCCACAACACCACTGTAAACACCAGGCCATAGTACTACTGTAACCAAAAGTGCCACAATACCACTGTAACCAACAGTGCCACAATACCACTGTAACCAACAATGACACAACATCACTGTAACCAAAAGTGCAACAATACCACTGTAACCAACAATGCCACAACATCACTGTAACCAAAAGCGCCACAACTTCATTGTAACCAACAGTGCCACAAAACCAATGTAACCAACAATGCCATAATACCACTGTAACCAACACTGCCACAATGCCACTGTAACTAACAGTGCCACAATACCACTGTAACAAACAATGCCACAATACCACTGTAAACAACAGTGCCACAATATCAGTGTAACCAACAGTGCCACAATACCACTGTAACCAACAGTGCCACAACATCACTGTAACCAACAGTGCCACAACATCACTGTAACCAACAGTGCCACAATACCACTGTAACCAACAGTGCCGCAATACCACTGTAATCAACACTGATACAACATCACTATAACTAACAGCGCCACAATACCACTGTAACCAACAGTGCCACAACATCACTGTAACCAGCAGTGCCACAATACCATTGTAACCAAGAGTGCCACAATACCAATCTAACCAATAGCGCCACAATACCACTCTAACCAACAGTGCCACAGCACCACTGTACCAAACAGTGCCACAACATCACTGTAACCATCATTGCCAGAACATCACTGTAACCAACAGTGGCACAATACCACTGTAACCAACAGTGCCAGAATACCACTGTAACCAACAGAGTCACAATACCACTGTAACAACAGAGCCACATCATCACTGTAACCAACAGTGCCACAATGCCACTGTAACCAACAGTGCCACAACATCACTGTAACAAACAGTGCCACAATAACACTGTAACCAACAGTCCCACAACACCACTGTAAACAACGGACCATAATACAACTGTAACCAACAGTGCCACAATACCACTGTAACCAACATTGCCACAATACAACTGTAACCAACAGTGCCACAACAACACTGTAACCAATAGTGGCACAATACCACTATAACTAACAGTGCCACATCACTATAATCAACAGTGCCACAATACCACTCTAACTAACAGTGCCCCAATACCACTCTAAGCAACAGTGCCATAATACCACTGTAACCAACAATGACACAACATCACTGTAACCAAAAGTGCCACAACATCATTGTAACCAACAGTGCCACAATACCAATGGAACCAACAATGCCACAATACCGCATGTAACCAACAAATGCCACAATACCACTGTAACCAACAGTGCCACAATACCACTGTAACCAACAGTGCCACAATACCACTGTAACCAACAGTGCCATATCACTGTGGCCAACAGCGCCACAAAACCACTGTAACCAACATTGCCACAACATCATTGTAACCAACAGTGCCACAACATTACTGTAACCAACAGTGCCACAACATCACTGTAACCAACAGTACCACAATACCACTGTAACCAACAGTGCCACAACATCACTGTAACCAACAGTGCCACAATACCACTGTAACCAACAGTGCCACAATACCACTATAACCAACAGTGCCGCAATACCACTGTAATCAACAGTGCCACAACATCACTATAACTAACAATGCCACAATACCACTGTAACCAACAGTGCCAAAACATCACTGTAACAAGCAATGTCACAATACCATTGAAACCAAGAGTGCCACAATACCACTGTAACTAACAGTGCCATAATACCACTGTAACCAACAGTGCCACAATACCCCTGTAACCAACAATGTCACAATGCCACTGTAACCAACAGTCCCACAACATCACTGTAGCCAACAGTGCCACAATGCTACTGTAACCAACAGTGCCACAACATCACTGTAACCAACAGTGCCACAACATCACTTTAACCAACAGTGCCACAACATCACTGTCACAAACAGTGCCACAATAGCACTGTAACCAACAGTGCCACAACACCACTGTAAACAACAGGCCATAATACTACTGTAACCAATAGTGCCACAATACCTCTGTAACCAACAGTGCCACGATACCACTGTAACCAACAATGCCACGACATCACTGTAACCAACAGTGCCACAATACCAGTATAACCAACAGTGCCACAACATCATTATAACCAACAGTGCCACATTACCACTCCAAATAACAGTGCCACAATACCACTGTAACCTACAGTGCCACAACATCACTGTAACCAACAGTGCCACAACATCGCTGTAACCAACAGTCCCACAATACCACTGTAGCCAAAAGTGCCACAATACCACTGTAACCAACAATGCCACAATACCACTGCAACCAAAACTGCCACAATACCACTGTAACCAACAGTCCCACAACATCACTGTAGCCAACAGTGCCACAATGCTACTGTAACCAACAGTGCCACAACATCACTGTAACCAACAGTGCCACAACATCACTTTAACCAACAGTGCCACAACATCACTGTCACAAACAGTGCCACAATAGCACTGTAACCAACAGTGCCACAACACCACTGTAAACAACAGGCCATAATACTACTGTAACCAATAGTGCCACAATACCTCTGTAACCAACAGTGCCACGATACCACTGTAACCAACAATGCCACGACATCACTGTAACCAACAGTGCCACAATACCAGTATAACCAACAGTGCCACAACATCATTATAACCAACAGTGCCACATTACCACTCCAAATAACAGTGCCACAATACCACTGTAACCAACAGTGCCACAACATCCCTGTAACCAACAGTGCCACAACATCGCTGTAACCAACAGTCCCACAATACCACTGTAGCCAACAGTGCCACAATACCACTGTAACCAACAATGCCACAATACCACTGTAACCAAAACTGCCACAATACCACTGTAACCAACACTGCCACAATACCACTGTAACCAACAGTGCCACAATACCACTGTAAGCAACAGTGCCACAATACCACTGTAACCAACAGTGCAACAATACCACTGTAACCAACAGTGCCACAATACCATTGTAACCAACAGTGCCACAACATCACTGTAACCAACAGTGCTACAACATCACTGTAACCAACAGTGCCACAGCATCACTGCAATCAACAGTGCAACAACATCACTGTAACCACCAGTGCCACAACATCACTGTAACGAAAAGTGCCTCAAGAGGACTGTAACCAACAGTGCCACAACACCACTGTAAAGAACAGGCCATAATACTACTGTAACCAACAGTGCCACAATACCACTGTAACCAACAGTGCCACAATACCACTGTAACTAACAGTGCCACAACATCACTGTAACCAACAGTGCCACAATACCACCATAATAAACAGTGCCACAACATCACTGTAACGAACAGTGCCTCAAGAGGACTGTAACCAACAGTGCCACAACACCACTATAAAGACCAGGCCATAATACTACTGTAACCAACAGTGCCACAATACCACTGTGACCAACAGTGCCACAATACCACAGTAACTAACAGTGCCACAACATCACTGTAACCAACAGTGCCACAATACCACTGTGACCAACAGTGCCACAATACCACAGTAACTAACAGTGCCACAACAACTCTGTAACCAACAGTGCCACAATACCATCATAATAAACAGTGCCACAACATCACTATAATCACCAGTGCCACAATACCACTCTAACCAACAATGCCTCAATACCACTCTAACCAACAGTGCCTCAATACCACTGTAACTAACAGTGCCACAACATCACTGTAACCAACAGTGCCACATCATCACTTTAGCCAACAGTGCCACAATACCACTGTAGCCAACAGTGCTACAATACCACTGTAACCAACAATGCCACAATACCACTGTAACCAACAGTGCCACAATACCACTGTAACCAACATTGCCACAACATCACTGTAACCAACAGTGCCACAATACCACTGTAACCAACAGTGCCACAATACCCCTGTAAACAACAGTGCTATAATACTACTGTAGTCAACAGTGCCACAATACCACTGTAACCAACAGTGCCACAATACCACTCTAGCCAACAGTGCCACAACATCACTGTAACCAACAGTGCCGCAATACCACTATAACCATCAGTGCCACAACATCACTATAACCAACAATGCCACAATACCACTGTAACCAACAGTGCCACAACATCACTGTAACCAACAGTGCCACAATATCACTGTAACCAACAGTACCACAATACCACTCTAACCAACAGTGCTACAACATCACTGTAACCAACAGTGCCACATTACTACTGTAACCAACAGTGCCACAACATCACTGTAACCAGCAGTGCCACAAAATCACTGTAACCAATAGTGCCACAATACCACTGTATCCAACAGTGCCACAATATCGAGAGTCAGGCAGGACAGGAGAGAGAGGCTTGGGACGAGAGTCAGGCAGGACAGGAGAGAGAGGCTTGGGACGAGAGTCAGGCAGGACAGGAGAGAGAGGCTTGGGACGAGAGTCAGGCAGGACAGGAGAGAGAGGCTTGGGACGAGAGTCAGGCAGGACAGGAGAGAGAGGCTTGGGACGAGAGTCAGGCAGGACAGGAGAGAGAGGCTTGGGACGAGAGTCAGGCCTCCGTTATGGCTTCAGCTTCTGTTGAATTCTTTATAAAATTAAGAACACGACATATGTAGACAGAATTGGCCAAACTCACCTCAATCTGCTACCGTCCACCAGACTGGCCCAGGAAATACGTATAAATGAGATTGTATCATCCCAAACTCGTTTTAATGGTTAATGATCATCCCGGGTTATATATATGATTCGACTATTATTAACATAAGTGTAAACATGGCAGATGATATTCAGTGTACAAAATAACTGCTCTGGTTCTGTGTCGTGGCTTCACCAACTACCGAGTTCGCCCTAACATAAGCAATATATATTTTGACGTCCCTTTATCCCAATATCATTTCTTACGTTTATTTCCAGCAAAAATGTTTTGTATCTAATATTGAAATTTGGTGTAAGTATTTGTTGATTGTTCATCAGCAAGGTGTTGTATCTTTGTTATTAAAGTTCATTTCATACAATAGATCATGTTTTACATAACTGTGTCTCTCCATACAGGTGGTACACTTCTCGGATAAAGATATATTTTTAAGAAATACGTTCTATCTAACATAGATATTATGTCTTCTATAAATATCTTTAAAAGTTCTCGTGTGGGACGAGGCTTTAGAGTTTTGTATTAAAGTTGATCACTTGTAACTGATCAAGTATTACAAAGTTGTGTTCCTTCTTTTCTTCAACAGTATTGTCCACATTATCTGCCAAGTAGAGTGGTTGAGAGCAGTATTGTCCACATTATCTGCCAAGTAGAGTGGTTGAGAGCAGTATTGTCCACATTATCTGCCAAGTAGAGTGGTTGAGAGCAGTATTGTCCACATTATCTGCCAAGTAGAGTGGTTGAGAGCAGTATTGTCCACATTATCTACCAAGTAGAGTGGTTGAGAGCAGTATTGTAGAGACGTAGTGTCACAGTTGGTTTGATCAATCCTTCAAGTCCAGGACTTGGCGCCTCCATAATGACAACTTGTTGGTTATTTCCTCGTAATTATCTGTATGTCTTGTAACGTTGACCACCACACTAATGTGTCACTTACTGATGTCTTCATAAACAGCCTGGGAAGGACCCAGTCATCTGCTGATGTTGGAATTCCTTTGTATTTCCACAGGAGGCGATACTGATCCTAAGTCAAGGTATTTCACAATCTAGGATCCCTTATGCCTTCTAGTTACTTATGTTTGGTATCTGATTCCATCCCAACACTCGATATTTATGGTGTGTAATTCTGTTTATCCTGATCACATCAATATAATCAATGGAAGTGCAGACCATTTTTCAACATAGTTACTCCACTCTGTCACATAATTGTAAGGTTGCGTCGTTGACAGGAATGAATACAGGTCTTCTTCGTGGATGGCAGTCAATGAAGATCAGGCGGCCTTTGTAGATTTATTACAAAAGAATATGTACGTACATGTGTAGTACTCTGGGCTATAGTCTTATGACACACTACGACACACTCTAGTGAACAGTGTGACGATGCTGGCCAGTGTGTCCCCTCAGGTCACACTGGCAGGGGTTATATGGGAATCCGTCAACACCCATTGAACAACGTGTTCAAATAACAGATCAGCTCTTACGTGTTCAAACATCCTGATTAACAGTAGCCCGTGGGAACAGTGAGCCCGTGGCAACATGCATCTAACTCTATGTAACTCACAGTAAAATGATAATAACAAATAGTTAATGAAAAATTAATGGTAGTGTGCGTGAGTCTTACATTTTGCTCGGCCACAACCTGGCTCAAGCTCCTGCGAGCCATGAAAAGTTATGGTTATTTATGAAATAATACTGAGTACAGAAATAAGCAAATTATAGTTATTAACAAGAGTTACTCCTATATCAACTAGTATTCTTGATAACATAGATAACACACTCTATAATTGTTAGAGGATTAAAAATATATATATGTTATAAACAAAATCAGTATGCAAAAAAAAATTCAAGCAACTCATTCAATACATATTATTCTGGAGTTAGATTCCTCCTTAAATAAGGAAGTGCTGCTGCGACTACCTTCTGAACATCCAATGTGGCTGTAGGGAATTCTATATTAGACACCCTATGTCGTAGACGACAATATAAGATGAATACTATGAATAATAATATGAGTGCAATAGACAATGAAATAATTGAAAATCCAGAAATATGAGAAGTGTACTTAAAAGGTACAAAAGCCAAAACATCTATTTCAGAATCTAAATCTTCTTGAACCATAGATGGAAGATGTTGGATATTTACTTCATTAATGATGGATAAGTTGATGTTTTGGGGGATTCGTTCTATACTCGGGATAGCTCTATCAATCTGGCCCAAAATATGATCATGAGTGCCGAACAATTTGAAACTTGAACTGATAACAGTACATTGTTGTCCTAACTGAATGTGTCCCAGAAACAAATAAGATTTGGGATGATTAGGTGGGCAATGAATGAGAACATTTTGTGGTTCTGGAAAAAACAGGACGTGATATTTGTCCATACTTTCAATCCAAGGTTCAGTAACAGTAATTTCCTTAAAGGAACAGGAATGAAGAACATTTTGTTGATGCCCTAAAAGTAGTTGGTACTCACATGAGTTTGTTTGTAAATCATGAAAAACCAAGGTATTGGGGGGGCAAATCAAGTTGTCAAACAATGGTTTATGGCACAATGCTAAATCATGCAAGGAGAGATGTGCAATCAACGAGGAATTAATATTATATAAGAGAAAGTTCATGTTATCAGCAAGGATGATAGTCTTTTGCAACTCTTTTGTATAATTAAAAGGGAATGGTATTACGTTCACAAGGCTGTAAGTATTGGAGTCAGTGAATGGTATGTGGATAATGACCGCTTCGAGGATCACGTCAACCGTTAGTAAGGAGTAATAACTGGTCACGTGATGCAGAGGGAGAGCTGGGGTGTAACCGAATTTCGTCATCGCTTGTTTAATGATACGTGTGAGTTCCGAGAAGGGAAAAAATGATGGCGTGACAACTTGGTTTACCAGATTATTAACATCTTCCAATAAGGCAGTGAAATAATGTGCATGATAAGTGATCTGGGCTATATATATAAACTATCAACATGTGTGGAAATAGTCACTATAGCATATATGGGATTAAGAGACTTTGACAGTAGTGTTACATGTTGTGTCAAGTTATTAACAGTTAACATTGTCATTCAAATATCTAAAATGTTGTTTTAAGATCTTAGCTTTAGCCTTAATATACCTGTTGTTAAGAAGTTGTTGAAATTCTAAGGATCTAACCTGGTTCCTAACTGAATTAAGTTCTTCCTGAGTAGCAATACCAAACAAATATGATTGGAGGGACCCTACAAAATTAAGAAGACCTCTCTTGCTTCTCCTTTCATTTTTCGTGTTCATCCTGGCATTAGTATTTACTGGAGATTCGATGTCATGTATTATGTCATACAGAATCACACAGGTACTATTCAGTTTCCATGTCCACTGGTTTAACAAAGTTGGAGGAGGAGCAACACTAGAGTTTCTGATGGACGCACTGGTGTAAAACTTGAGTAGGGTAGAGCGTAAGCGAGGTACGGCCTCCATTAGTTTTACTAAATGATCGTAAGTGTAGGGTAGACCCTCCAGGCCCAGCTTAACTTTGTCCCTCACGAGGCGGACCCCGCGGGGAGTCGTGAGAAGGGCGCCTGGTACTGCCATGGTGTCATATACAGGAAGACACCATAAGGACATGAGAAGGAAGAACCTGTAAAATGATAAATTTAGCAACTTCTTAAAGGCGAGGTCTTAATGAATACTGATGTGTGTGTGGTGGTGTAGTGAGGGTGGTCGGTTCTGGTGTGGGGACAGTCTGAACAGTGGTAGAAGTTGGTTGGGTGACATTGTTTGGGGTTTGAGGAGTGTTGTCTGTTGTGGTACCGGGATGATCATGTTCAGAATACTGTAAAACTTTCAAGTGGTCCTCATGTTCTTCACGAATGTCAAATGTATTTAGATGTCAAACCCAAAACTTATGTCCCTTTAAATGAGCTAAGACTCTATAGGGGCCAGAACATTTTGGGTCAAGTTTAGGAACCTCACTTCTAGTGTTAAATTCCTGCACCATTACCAAGAGTCCGGGAGCCACGTACCTTTGATGGTTTCGTGAAGGTTGTAGTGGCTTCACCGAGATTTTCCTTGATCCTTTGATGAATCAATTGAGTCGTGCGATATTTTTCCGCTACAACTGATTTCTGGATCGCTGGACATGAAGGAGGGGACGCTATTATGTCATACGGCAACACTTTATCAAAACCATGTAAGGCGTGGAAGAGTGTGTCTCCAATTGACTTATGATATGCAGAGTTTAATGAACATTGGACATCAGACAGGTACTCACCCCATTCATCATGATCAAAATTAATGTTGGTGGGAAGACACTGGAGGATCTTACGGTTCAACCTTTCTGCCAGGCCATTCGAGGCTGGATGATGTGCCATTATATTACATTTACTTATGCTATACAATCTACAGAGTTCTTCTAATAATGAGTAATTAAATTCCCCTCCATTATCTCTGACTAAAATCTTCGGCGCATTATATCTAAGATACGTTTTTGAACGCCTTAGCGACCGTGGCTGTGTCTTTATTTTGAACTGGAACTAATTCACAATATCTCGTGAAGGCATCAGTAATTACTAAGATATATCTGTAGCCTGCCATGGACCTAGGAAAACCTCCTAATATGTCCATATGAACTCTTTCCCATGGGTATGAAGGTAAAGGATATTTCAACACAGTTTGCGGGGTAGTGGGACTTCCCTTCTGTGTCTCACAGGTTTGGCACCTCCAAATATGATCTGTGATGTTTTTATGTATCTTGGCCAAAAATACCTCAAACGAGTTTGCTTATAGCATCTATCTGCGCCTGGGTGTGCGGCCTGGGTTGAATCATGTGATAACTTCAAGAAATCCCGTACTAATGCTGTTGGAATTATTGTTTGTTTAACAACACGGGCGGGCACTCCTAATTTCGCGTCCCTGCACAAGACTCCCTCACTGTGCTAAATACAATTCTCTGACTGGAACAACTGTTTTAGCATCCAAGGAAGATCTCATACCCTCTAGGAATTCTATGTTAGGACCCCAGACTGGGTCATCCCGTTGATACTGTCTCAACCTCTCTACATCAAAATCTACGAGGCTATTATTTACAGTGACTGCACCCACTGTGCGGGAAAGCGCGTCTGCAGCTACACTGGATGAGCCAGAAACAAAACGAAAATCTGGGTCAAATGCTTGTGTAGTTAAAAATCATCTTTGAAACTTTCCTGTACGTTCTTGTCTTTGAAAATACCTAACAGTGCTCTGTGATCTGTATAAACTGTAATAGGGTAACCATATATGTATTCCTTAAAATGTTTGAGTGCCCAAACAACTGCAAGGCCTTCTAACTCAGTTATTGAGTATTTCGATTCCGTCTTTGAACATGAATGGCTCGCATAGGCTATGAGTAAAAGTCTACCCCTATTCGACTCCTGCATAAGTACAGCTCCAAGACCCTGTTTAAAAGTATCTGTGTGCAAAATGAATGGTTTCTCAAAGTTGGGAAATCGAAGGGTAGGCGCCTCGATCAAGTATTGTTTGAATAAGTTAAATGCACTGTAGACCACTGGAATGTAACTCCCTGTTTCAGAAATAAAGTGAGGGGGTTTGTGATCTTCGTGAAACTAGCAATAAATCTTCGATAATATCTTGCTGAACTAAGGAAGGATTTGACCTTGTTTGTTGTGGAAGGGACTGGCCATTCTACAACTGTTTTGACTTTATCTGCATTAGGTTGAATACCGTGTTCATCAACGGTGTGACCTAAGTAATTAATTCTTGTTTGTAGAAAGGAACATCTGGATAACTTCACTTTTAGGTTCGCATCCTTAAGTCGTAGAAATACTCTCTCAAGACTTTTGAAATGAGAAGCAATATCTGGAGACATGACAATTATATCATCAAGATAAACCAATACATCTTGGCCCAACATGTGACGACAGATGTTAGTCATTAACCTTGAGAAGGTGATCACTGGTGAGGAATGAAGACCGAAGGCCATGATGCATATGAACTGCCAATGACCATCTGGCGTACTGAACACAGTCAGGGGGCGGCTTTCCTCTGACAAGGGAATCTGCCAAAATCCACTCAATAAATCCAAAGTTGAAAATACCTTATTGTTACCGAGGCTATGAAGAAGCTCTGATACCACTGGTAATGGGAAACCATCTTTCAAAGTGACCTTGTTGTTGAGTTTTCTAAAATCTATGACTGGTCTAAAATCTACGTCCTTTTTTGGAACGATCAGAAGTGGTGAATTCCATGGTGATCGTGATTCCTCTATAACCTTATCTTTCAACATGTCCTGAACAAGTTTGTTTGCTATGTCTCTGTGCGCTTGTGGCAATCGGTAGGCTGGGACGTCAATGGGACGTGTGTTTTTCTCTAAGTTGATAGTGTGAACATTCAAATGAGTTCTACCGAGTGGTTCTCCTGATAAGGCAATAGTAGACCTATACTGGTTAAGTAAGTCTGTTAACTGGTCAACATGTTTGGTTAATCCTACCTTGGATATCATGTCAGGGGTGATGGTGGGGAGCTGACTCGAGCCGTGCACTGCTGAGTCAGGGGTAGGAGGAGTAGGTGGTGGCGGGTTAATGGAATGTGAGACTAGACTGATGTTAAACTCATGCAACTCCTCGTCTTGAATTCCCGACTTCAAAACAAAGAATTCCACAAGCTTGGCTCCTCTACGGAGACGGACAGGAGTGGGGTCCCGTATTGGCAATGTATACGGTAACCTCTCCATCTGCGGTCTCATGAATAGAGGCGTCCATCATGGATAGTCGTGTGACAGTTAGTGATGAAGGTTCAGCAACTACTCTTAGTGCGAGATCACCCTGACTATGTCTCAGTCCATGATCATTCATCCATGTTCGAGAAAGTGAGAGAGGAACCTTCGTTAATGTGTTACTATGCAGTCATGTCGGTTCTCAGTTTACCAGGACAATGATGAGTAGAAAATTAAATATTTTTTTTTTTTTTATTATACTTTGTCGCTGTCTCCCGCGTTTGCGAGGTAGCTCAAGGAAACAGACGAAAGAAATGGCCCCCCCCCCATGCAGTCATGTCGGTTCTCAGTTTACCAGGACAATGATGAGTAGAAAATTAAATATTTTTTTTTTTTTTATTATACTTTGTCGCTGTCTCCCGCGTTTGCGAGGTAGCGCAAGGAAACAGACGAAAGAAATGGCCCAACCCCCCCCCCCATACACATGTATATACATACGTCCACACATGCAAATATACATACCTACACAGCTTTCCATGGTTTACCCCGACGCTTCACATGCCTTGCTTCAATCCACTGACAGCACGTCAACCCCGGTATACCACATCGCTCCAATTCACTCTATTCCTTGCCCTCCTTTCACCCTCCTGCATGTTCAGGCCCCGATCACACAAAATCTTTTTCACTCCATCTTTCCACCTCCAATTTGGTCTCCCTCTTCTCCTTGTTCCCTCCACCTCCGACACATATATCTTCTTGGTCAATCTTTCCTCACTCATTCTCTCCATGTGCCCAAACCACTTCAAAACACCCTCTTCTGCTCTCTCAACCACGCTCTTTTTATTTCCACACATCTCTCTTACCCTTACGTTACTCACTCGATCAAACCACCTCACACCACACATTGTCCTCAAACATCTCATTTCCTGCACATCCATCCTCCTGCGCACAACTCTATCCATAGCCCACGCCTCGCAACCATACAACATTGTTGGAACCACTATTCCTTCAAACATACCCATTTTTGCTTTCCGAGATAATGTTCTCGACTTCCACACATTTTTCAAGGCCCCCAGGATTTTCGCCCCCTCCCCCACCCTATGATCCACTTCCGCTTCCATGGTTCCATCCGCTGCCAGATCCACTCCCAGATATCTAAAACACTTCACTTCCTCCAGTTTTTCTCCATTCAAACTCACCTCCCAATTGACTTGACCCTCAACCCTACTGTACCTAATAACCTTGCTCTTATTCACATTTACTCTTAACTTTCTTCTTCCACACACTTTTCCAAACTCAGTCACCAGCTTCTGCAGTTTCTCACATGAATCAGCCACCAGCGCTGTATCATCAGCGAACAACAACTGACTCACTTCCCAAGCTCTCTCATCCCCAACAGACTTCATACTTGCGTATTGTCTACCGTGAAGCAGGACGTGGGAGCACATGTATTAATGACGCTGACTGAGTGAGAACTCTTCTCTGATAATGGCAGGAACGTATTATCAACACAAACCACATGATAAATAGGATAGATCTTATGTTGTGCCACACATAGAGTGGCGTCCTAGTAACAAGTTAGCAGGAAAAGTTACACCACGAACAATGTAAGGGGTGACGGTAATGACCGGGTCGCCTAAGTGAATGTTCATTTCAATAGTGCCCCTTACGTCGAGATTTTCATTTGAGATACCTTGAAGGGATGGGTAAAAGTCAGAGCATTGACCAAGTTGAGTGCGCCCCATTAATGCTTGAATAAAATCATAATGAATGAGATCTGCTTCCGTGTCGCTGTCTAGAAAGATTGTGATTGTCTTATCCTGGAAAGAACTCACTAAATCGAAACTTGTAATGTGAGAAAATGGCGAAGAACGAAAACGTCTTAAGAGTTCCTTATGTGATGGTGTCTTGTCATGAGAGAGAGATTGTCATTGTTGATAATGACATGATGAACCTGTGTTAGGTGACGTCTGTCTAGCTAATGCTCGACATTCCGCTGAAGTGTGTCTAGCGTTCCTATGATATGAACACCTGCTTGGTGGTGTTGGGCGCGAGCGGGTGAAGGTCAGCCTGATGTCTGACTGGAGGAAATCATGACTAGGTCGGCAGAATTGTGACGACCGAGGCTGTGATGACATGGGTCGTTGACTGCGTTTGTTGTTCTGGTCGAGGCTCACGTGAGAATGAGTCCCATGTGTAAGGACACACATTCGCTTTATGTCCTGGTTGGCCACACCGGAAGCACGTCACTTTATGTGAGTGTTAGTCATCACTGAATCGCTGTATTTGAACGTGAGAAGAATGATTGTGTTGACCACTAGAATGTTTCCTCACACTTTGGGAAGCCGACACTCTCCCCAGTGTCTTGGTGTTGGAATAACCACATTTCTTTTGAGTGTAATTCAACACTTTTGTTACCGAACCACAATGATGGGTCGATGTTCTCATTAAGTAACCGTCGTCTTACGTCTGGAGGTCAGGTCCTTGAGAATGAAGGTTATGTGTAATAAACGCATGAGTGTTTGCACATGAGTTTCAGGATTCATCATGGCCGATATCCAGGGTAAGGATTCATAAGCCTGCCTAACTAATCTCATTCTTCCATGTAAGGTAC
Source organism: Panulirus ornatus (assembly GCF_036320965.1). Classification (NCBI taxonomy): domain Eukaryota; kingdom Metazoa; phylum Arthropoda; class Malacostraca; order Decapoda; family Palinuridae; genus Panulirus; species Panulirus ornatus. The sequence goes on from NW_027265111.1 coordinate 15,147, forward strand.
TCCAGTGATCAGGGACTGACGTATCATCCAAGTATGTTGTGTTAAGAGCACGTAAAAGGACGTGTAGTAAACTATCTGAGAATGATTCCTCACAACCTGATGTAAACAACGTTTCGAATTCCTCCCAAGATGTACAGTTTCGAATGTCATCTGAGTCATAGACAACTCTAGCTTAATTGTTAGGCTGGTGGAAATCAATGAGGTTTTTAGCAGCCGATATAAACGCTCTGTCTCCTGAATCACCATTATGTTCAACAATGTCCTCTGCATTTCTAATCCACCGATTAAAATTTGACAGTTTACCATCAAATAACTCGTGTGGCTCCCTAGCTTCTTTTAGTGTTGCAACGGTTTTAAGTGAAGTTTTTGTGAGGTGGCGGGGGAGGTGGGTGTGGGTGTGGTAACGTGTGAGAAGGTTTATGTGGGTCATCTGTGTCACCAGAATCTGTCAAAACATCTTTGTGTGACGTCGCCATTTTAGAAGGCTGGTTCCGTTTATAATAAGGGATTCTAGGTAAATTCCTAAGTACATATGAACCTTTACGATTACCGCGTGGAATTTCATCGGACTTGTAATACAATCTTACATAAAGTGTGTAAGTAATAGCCCCCAAAAATGTTTAAAATATAATCAACACTATTGACTTAATACAAAATACATAACATGAATATCATTTGAAAATACTGTAATGAAATAAAGGCAATAAAAGGCTGGCATAACTGTATAACATATGAATACAAGACTCTGTATATGAGAGGTGCACATAATAGTATAACATATCAGTAATGGACTCTATATATGAAAGTATTCATCACTAAAAACAATAGTACCAATGTATGAAAACATAAGAAAGAATATATGCAAGAATAACTGAAAACTTAGACTAATTTGCTAAACTACAAAGATGAATAATCATATTACCCAAAATATATTAATGTCTATATTTATAGACTAGGAACTAGTAACACACAAAAGGAGCATACCTCACAGAGTGAACCATTTTGACACAGTTCTTATCTGAATGGGAGATTCGCTTACGAAGGCGTCTTGGGTGTAGCGAGGTGGAGATGTGTGCAGAGTAGCGGCTCGCTGGGTGTAGCGAGGTGAAGATGTGTGCAGAGTAGCGGCTGGCTGGGTGTAGCGAGGTGAAGATGTGTGCAGAGTAGCGGCTCGCTGGGTGTAGCGAGGTGAAGATGTGTGCAGAGTAGCGACTCGCTAGCAGGAAAGTTGAGTGAGCGACAAGGGCTGGACCACGCGATGCTGACGTCTGGGATGTCGCCACGGCTGATGATCACGCGTCTCTGGAGCGGTTGACAAGATGACCTCCACGTTGGTGTTGGCAGGATGGCTGACCTTGCTTGACACGTCTGGATGTGATGACAACACTCCACGGCGGTGGCGCTGTCTTGATGCCCTTGCAAGCGACACAGTGTCAGCAATGCAATAAAGGCGTATATTCAATGCATTGAGGTATGGGTGATGGAGCACGTAGCCGGCCGTGGGTTCCGCCCTTAACGTCCACAGGAGGGAGCTCCAGGACTGTGTCAGGTAGGCTTGTATGACTGCTGGCAACACCAGACGTAGAAATATGAAGTAGATGTGACGGTCGTGTGTGGTCACGTGGGTTCTTACGTCACTGCCACCATTTGTAAGGTTGAGTTGATAGGAAGGAAATCAGGTCTTCTTCGTCTGTGGTACTTAATGAAGATCAGGCGGCCTTTGTAGATTTATTACAAATAAACGTGTACGTCCATCTGTAGTACTCTGGGCTATAGTCTTATGACACACTACGACACACTCTAGTGAACAGTGTGACGATGCTGGCCAGTGTGTCACCTCAGGTCACACTGGCAGGGGTTATATGGGAGTCCGTCAACACCCATTCAACAACATGTTCAAATAACAGATCAGCTCTTACGTGTTCAAGCATCCTGATTAACAGTAGCCCGTGGGAACAGTGGGCCCGTGGTAACATGCATCTAACTCTATGTAACTCACAATAAAATGATAATAACAAATATCTAATGAAAAATTAACGGTAGTGTGCGTGAGTCTTACACCGTCACTGTACACGTCAGTCACCATACATTACTGGTTGTCTAGTACAACATACAGGTGGCTCCCTCACTGTAGACGTCAGTCATCATACATTACAGGTTGTCTGGTACAACATACAGGTGGCTCCCTCACTGTAGACGTCAGACACCATACGTTACTGGTTGTCTGGTACAACATACAGGTGGCTCCGTCACTGTAGACGTCAGACACCATATATTACTGGTTGTCTGGTACAACATACAGGTGGCTCCCTCACTGTAGACGTCAGACACCATACATTACTGGTTGTCTGGTAAAACATACAGGTGGCTCCGTCACTGTAAACACTGTGGAATCTTTAGGTTTAACTATAGACCTTAACTAATGCAATATGGCAACATGAACAAATTTTACGACTGAAATATCAGAGACGATCGAAATTAAGGATGAATGAGAGCGATATAAACATTCAGTTTAAAAGAACAAAGTATGAATGGCAGCCAGGGAATAAGAGGCCGCCCAGCTAAATTTAAAAGTTCGCGTTCAGTGGCAGAGTTAAATTATTTGTACAAACTCCCATTGCTCTGGTGGAATTTAAAGGTCATGTGTACCTCTACAGTCAGAATTTGAAGGTACATATTAAAGTGCAGAATTCCAAGAATATCGTTAAAATAATTCACTTTAAATTCTTTAGTTATGTGAAGCATTTCATACAACAGCTGCAATATAACGATGTGTAAAAGTTCACTGTTGCATGGTAGTATTAAAGTGTTTAATTGACGAGGTTGATTAACCTAACCTAACCTAACCTAACCTAACCTAACCTAACCCAACATAACCTAATGACGTATGTAAAAGGACTTTGTTGACATAATGTAGCTGGAAGATTTACGTTCAAATGATCATGTTTAAATGTTCGTCAATGAATGAGGGAGTTAAATGGATGAATTTTAAGTTCGCGTTTCATGGAGTCGTTTTGAAACAATTTGTTGAAATGTCAGAGTTTAAATGATCATATGCACAAGGTTGGCCAGATGGTGGGAGTGTGTAGACACAGCCATAATCATCCGATGATTGCATTTAGAAACTGACAGATGTAATATAGCAAGAAATATGAACAAAACAGTGAGTTGGTGACATGTTTCATATATTTGTAATACAGCTCTGAAGTTAGTTTGTAGATCCTTAAGAGGAATGAATGGTGGATAAATGGTGAGAAAATGTGCAGAAACAGGGCTAAGTATTTCAGTCCAAACTAGAATTCTTTTGTTCACTTCTTCGACATTGATCTCAGGACATTTCAATGGCTGAGATTTACATGATACAGAAAATCTTCAAACAAGGACGATAGACAGATAGATAGATGGTTGAATAAATAGGAAAACTGATAGATGTAGGTGCAATCAGAGTCGCCTATGATTTCGTACACAGCGAATGAGATGATAAATGGGCGAGGCTATAACCATCGTCTATGATTATTGTAAATGACTAATAATCATTAATCTTTATTGTTTTTGTGCGACTGCTGTTAGCCTTTGAAGGTTAATGTTCCCTCAAAGTTGCCCGGACCCTACCACTAGGAGGTCAGCAGTTCGACTTAGGGTCCATTTGTGCCATGTTTATGGCACCCAACAGAATGGATGTATTTTTCTTATTTTTTTTTCCTTCCCAGTAGATGGGACTGATAAATGGTAGGAACGTTTCCTAAGGATTTAATCCTTTATGATAACCGCTTCATCCGTGCAATAGTTTGACAATGGTTTGCAACTGAATGAGAACTTTTGCCATAGGAAATGTCTTCTGAGGACCGGGTATAACAGGGTCGACTGCTGGAGGAGGAGCAGCTTCTCCAATCTCAGGGACGGGAACTTAAGGTTCAAGGAATTTCAGGGATGAATGTTGGTGGTGTGGACTTTAATCTTCAACACGGCAGCTTCAGCTTTAGGGTCGGCTGCTGCTGCAGGTGCTGCTGATCCTCCAGTCGCAGTGACGGTCACATCAGGGTCTTCATCGACGACCAGTACGAGTACGTCGGGATCCACCAAGCCTGATTCATCCCCATAGAAGTAGGGGATCAAGGTCACCAATTCAGTGGTAGGCATCACTTTGCCCCGTTGTTTGGTGGGAGCCAAAGAAACATTGATGGGGATGGCGGCTGCTCCTGTGTCAACTACACCAGTTTCCTCGCTGAGTCCGCCTTTGCACAGGTCATCATCATCTTGATGCCGAGTCTGGATCTTCACCACTACTCTCTCGTGCACGGGTTCGATATCCAGACGTGATCTCTTCCTGGAAGGCCTTTGGCATTCTGGAAGGCACCGCTTTCCTCCCTGGGCCAGGCCCTCACTGCCGGACAACCAGGCAATTCTGGTGTAGGCGTACTCCTGGTGGCGGCCGTTGCGTCCTCCAAGTCTGCGATCTGCCTTGATGCCCCACCGTCCCAGTGTTCTGCCGACGTTCAGGACGGCAGCTTTCTCGTACCCGAACCCTTCGCAGAATTCACAGTATCGCAAATATAGCTCAGTTCGGCTTATACAATCTTTAACAGCCCCGGTTTGCTGGATGTGAGCCTCGAAAAATTCAAGGAAGGATTCCTTGCCAGGGTACCGATGGGCAGCGCGGATGTGAGTCATTTCTGCGATCTGGTGAGATGAGTGATTTACTTGACGAAGTAAACTTTCATAGACCAGCACTTGCAAAAATATAGTGAAGCCACACAAAAATATAGTCGACTAGCGTTTCCTCATTGATTTAATATCCTAAATGATAGATTAACAGAGTGACGTTGAAGCACTAGTGTAGTGAAGATGAAACATCAATATAGTGAAGATGGCAGGATACGATAGTGGGTGTACACTGGGCAGAATTACCTCTTGTGGAGAGTGTAATGTAGCTTGTAGTGGAAAGATAATGACATCAATGATGGTGTGTGTGTATATGTGTGTGTGTGTGTGTGTGTGTGTGTGTGTGTGTGTGTGTGTCTGTGTGTGCGTGTGTGTGTGTGTGTGTGTGTGTGTGAGTGTGTGTGTGTGTGTGTGCGCGTGTGTGTGTGTGTGTTTGTGTGTGTGTGTGTGCGCGTGTGTGCGCGTGTGTGTGTGTGTGTTTGTGTGTGTGTGTGTGTGTGTGTTTAGTGGTACAAAGACTATATAAGAAGGACAGGAAAGCAGGAGTAATCTCGCGTGAGCAATGACTGCTTTAACTGTGCGCTGCCAACAGCTGGTGGTACTAATTACCCTTGCGCTGTCTGGCTGTCTGTTTGTTAGCGAAAACTTTACAGTGAGTTTTCAGTTTAAAAAAAGAAGAAAATAATCTAAAACTTGTTTTTTTATGTTTTTCCCAAGGATGAAGCATTGTGTGGACGACTTGAGACAACTATGAGCAATAACATATATAGGTAACATTAAACACAATGTTAGGGACCAAATCAACTAGACGGTTTCATCAACAATCATGCCATATCAACCAGGACATATTTCATTCTTTAACATTAAAGCAACATATTTACATACATATCCTGTAATTGGTCCACGTAAGCCTAATGATCCTGATGAAGTGATTATGCTGATAAGAGATGATGGGAAATACTCTAACAATAATGAGCTTGAAAACAAAGTTAACTAGCATAAGTGACTCGTCAATAAGTAAGCTCAAGAATATTTTTTTCTTTAATTACAAAACTGTAGGTATTGGGGAAATATGGTATGTACTTCTTGATATCTAAAAAATTCGCCTTTGTCTTTGTTGAGTTTGTAGAAAAATGTGGTTGTTTGTTATCTACTTCTCTTAGATTTATCCCATCCTACGTTTATATTTATGAATATCTTACCAATTCCATCACAGCAATACCCCTTACCTTTCCTTGTCCTGTGGAAATGTGTGTAAAATGTGATGTGTGGGAGTAGTTTTCCTTCTCTTACATATCACACATAGATAACATCTTTTTCTGCTCATAATCATATATCTGATTAATCTCATGTGAGTTCTACGTACCGAATCATAGACACCATTATCTCTCACCGTCATGTTCACTACAGAGAGAGACACCATTATCTCTCACCATCATGTTCACTGCAGAGAGAGACACCATTATCTCTCACCGTCATGTTCACTATAGAGGGAGACACCATTATCTCTCACAATCATGTTTACTACAGAGGGAGACACCATTATCTCTCACCATCATGTTTACTACAGAGGGAGACACCATTATCTCTCACCATCATGTTTACTACAGAGGGAGACACCATTATCTCTCACCATCATGTTCAATACAGAGGGAGACACCATTATCTCTCACCATCATGTTCACTACAGAGGGAGACACCATTATCTCTCACCATCATGTTCAATACAGAGGGAGACACCATTATCTCTCAATATCATGTTCACTACAGAGGGAGACACCATTATCTCTCAATATCATGTTCACTACAGAGGGAGACACCATTATTTCTCACCATCATTAAGTTCTGGCCTGCAAGTAACAGAGATCTGCTACTCAGGACCACCTGGCCATTGTTTGTTTGTGCCAACATTTCCATCTATCGATCGCCAATATACCCAGTCTGTCCCATCTATCGATCACTATAACCAATCTCTCCCATCTATTTATTTTCATTATACACTATCTGTCACCATCTATCGATCTTCACTATACCCTGTCTACCATCATCTATCGATCTTCACTATACCCTGTCTGTCCCATCAATCAATTCATTATAATATGTGTCCCATCTGCACATCTTCACTATACCATCTGTCCCATCTATGGATCTTCACTAGACCCAGCCTGTCCCATCTATCAATCTTCACTATACCCTGTCTGTCCCATCAATCAATTCATTATAATGTGTGTCCCATCTACACATCTTTACTATACCCTGTCTGTCCCATCTATGGAGATGGATCCTCACTATACCCTGTCTGTCCCATCTACGAATCTTCACTGTATCCTGTTGGTCCCATGTATGCATCTTCACTACACCCTGTCTCTCCCATCTATGAATGTTCACTATACCCTGTCTGTCCCATCTATCAATCTTCACTGTACCCAGTCTGTCCCATCTATTGATATTCACTATACCCTGTCTGTCCCACCTATCGATCTTCACTATATCCAGTCTGTCCCATCCACCTGTACCCCTGGTCACCATGTAACAACCATTAACCCACCTACAATATTTTAGATGGTCTCTGCATTCAAAATCGCCAAAGTCGACATGCTTTTGTTTGTATGAAGTCGACTATGCTTTAATTTCTATGTGGGATATTAGAGCATGGGGGTACCTTACTATATTTTTCCATATCAATATAGACTCACTATATTTGTGGACGCACAAGGATAACCGAGGTTACTTCGTAAAGTGCACAACGTAACCATAGCATCTTCAACATGGAAGATTTTGCAAAAAGCTCAGTTGTGGAGGTGGTCGAGCAGCAGCAGGTGCTCTGGGTCGCCCTCCTTGACCAGGCCTACCTGCCTTTCCACGATGAGGATGATTTGCTGGACCGTCCACCACACGAGACCCGACTCCCACATATAGATGAGTTGGGCTGCGATGATGACGACATACATGTCATCGTGCCCACCAACGAGCAGTTGCAAGGGGTTCTCAAAACCGTCCTGCAGAGGTATACCATCAGGGTCGTCAACGTTCCATACAAAATCTCAAGGACGAACGTCTGGGAATTCTTCAAGCAGTTCGGCGACATCGTTCTCTTCGACATGCAGTCTTACACGACCTACGAGAACCACCGCGGGATTGCCGTCATCCAGTACTCCTGCTATGCCTCCTACAAGAAGGCACTTCTTGCTGACGTGACACCACTCTCCGTCAACGGTCGCTGTGCAAAAGTGAAACCTCACCGTCCCACTGATGCTGACCAAGTGACCTCGCCCACTCAAGTGGCACTGCAGCCCACACTCCCTACCAGACCCACCATCCATGAGGAAATGCAGCCCACCCCACTTGTCAAGCCCACCTTCAGGGAGACATGGCAGGTCTCAAGACCTGTCAGGCCCACCATTCAAGACCGACTTGGTCCCCCAACACACGTCAGGGCCACCATTCAAGACCGACTTGGTCCCCCAACACATGTCAGGCCCAGCATTCTAGACCGACTGGGACCAATAACACATGACATGTCCTACGTTACACACCGACTGCACTCCGCACCACGTACGGGCGTTAAAAGGCGTGTCGAGATGACACACGCTCCCCGTGCCAAAAGATTCAGTTGGTGAGGAACCGGAGTTCTTTCTTCCTGCTGGTGCTGCAGGAGAACACGGCCCTAGAGTGGACAATGGAGGTGTATTTGTGTTTGTGTTTGGGTTATCACTGAGGAACCAACACCAAGACAACTTTAGTTTGGCCTCGCCAAGGATTACGTTAATCTGGCGGAAGTCTGGCTTTCTCCCAGTAGTGGATGACACATAATATTTACATAGGGACGTTGGAAAACAAAGAAAGAAAAAAAATGGGAATATTTTCCCTCCCAAAAAAAAAAAATACATAAATTAACGGGGATAATATCCTTCGTCTTCAAAGAAAAAATGAAACTCTTCCGACGCTACCGTGCCTTCCATAAAGCAACCCTCAAAGAAATCACTTTCTACACAATGCGCAAGGACTCGGTTAGCCAATCTTCATATGACTGGGGCTATTCATCCCTCTCATTGATTCATTTTTCAAGATTAAGGAAAGTTATAATAAAAATATTGTATTGAGTTTCTCCGTTGGCGTCAGGGTAAACACCCATCCCCCCCGAAGCTTGGTTACCTTTCCGTGGTGGGGGGGACTTCATGGATTGGGCAGAAGCAACCATCGTTGGTTGCTTCTGTTCAATCCATGAACGAAAAACCAAGCATCTTGAGCGTAATTTTCGTATAAATTCACTTGGTGTCAAAACTGACGCGAAAGCGGTTGTCTCAATTTTGTCAGAAATGTTTGTGCGTTTCGGCCTGATGGCGGGAGTCGGTTTGGCGCTGTGGTCATGAGGGAATACGAGGGAGATTGGCAACCGTCCCAGAAGTAGCTACAGTGAGGCCCAGCAGCTGTCCCTAATACTGTGGAAGGCACTCATGTAAGGTGTGCAGTGAGGCGTAGCAGTAACAAGGGAAACGGTCAACCAAAACAGCAATCTTGATCATCAGGAGGCTATCCAATGCTCAGAGTAGATAAGGACGATTATTGTATGGCTTCGCTCAGAGGATGAAAATCTTAGCCGTGAAAATCAACAAGTAAAATAACTAGTAGTTAGTGGTAGTGAAGTGGAATTACCGTATTTCTGTGGTCTTAATAGTAAAACGAAACTTTTCGTTTTCTCCATCAATCTAGAGGTGTTGTAGCCCACCATCCTTAATGTTGCAAGGTAATGGTAACTTCAAGGGTATGACCTCAGCAAATATGTGATGGAAAGTGCAGGAAATGTGGTAATGTATATAATGTAAATTATATAGTTGTATAATAAATGTGTATTAAAATTTTGTCTTCTCTGTTCCCGTTCATTAATTCAAATACAGGTAAGTTTTCTCTCTAACGAGGTGGGATAAGCTACGTGCACTCGGCTTGTAAATGTGGTGACTTTCCCTTCATTACCACAATGTTGTGCTGAACTGATGATGTAGAATTCCGTAGACGAAACTAGGATAGGAAATCAATCTACATCAAAAATTGAATGTATGTATCTTTAGATGGACATAAAACAACCGGATGGAGGGGCACACTGGAGCAAATGAATTTCAATATCACCACTTAAAGTAGGCCTTTCAAGTAGTTGTGGCTTTAAAGCAAACTTTTTCTAGCCAAGGTTTAGTTAGCACCTAAACTAATCCCCACGACCTTACCTTAAGAAATATTTTCAGAAAGTACTGTCTGTACATATTTCTAAGGTAAGGTCATTAGGGTTTGGTTTAGATGCTACCCTAACCTAGGTTAGAAAAAGTTTCCTTTGCTTCAGAGCCCCAACTACGTAGACGGGCTACTGTTGATATTAAACAGTAACAGGAAGATGATAAAACTGAGATGAAATGAATGAAAATATAGAATGGGTCAGT
>NW_027265112.1:0-19880 GCF_036320965.1 Panulirus ornatus
TGAAATGGTTTGGTCACATGGAGCGACTGAGTGAGGAAAGATTGACCAAGAGGATATATGTGTCAGAGGTGGAGGGAACGAGGAGAAGTGGGAGACCAAATATGAGGTGGAAAGATGGCGTGAAAAAGAATTTGAGTGATCGGGGCCTGAACATGCAGGAGGGTGAAAGGCGTGCAAGGAATAGAGTCAATTGGAACGATGTGGTATACCGGGGTTGACGTGCTGTCAATGGATTGATCCAGGGCATGTGAAGTTTTGGGGTAAACCATGGAAAGTTCTGTGAGCCCTGGATGTGGAAAGGGAGCTGTGGTTTCGGTGCATTATTACATGACAGCTAGAGACTGAGTGTGTACGAATGGGGCCTTTGTTGTCTTTTCCTAGCGCTACCTCACACACATGATGGGGGAGGGGGTTGTTATTCCATGTGTGGCGAGGTGGCGATGGGAATAAATAAAGGCAGACAGTATGAATTATGTACATGAGTATATATGTATATGTCTGTGTGTATATGTGTACATTGAGATGTATGGGTATGTATATTTGCATGTGGACATGTGTGTATATACATGTGTATGTGGGTGGGTTGGGCCATTCTTTCGTCTGTTTCCTTGCGCTACCTCGCTAACGCGGGAGACAGCGACAAAGCAAAATAAATAAAATAAAATATATATATATATATATATATATATATATACATTTAAATGTATAGGTATGTATATGTGTGTGTGGAGGTGTATGTATATACATGTGTATGTGGGTAGGGTGGGCCATTCTTTTGAGTGTTTCCTTGCGCTACCTTGTTGACACGGGAGACAGCGACAAAGTATAATAAAATATGTAAATGTATATATCTGTGTAGGTATACGTATATATATGTTGACATGTATATGTATGTGTTCGTTCATGGGCGTGTATGGTATTGCAGTGGAATTAATTAAAAAAGGGGGTGACTGTATTGTTGACTGGTTGGTAAGGTTATTTAATGTATGTATAATTCATGGTGAGGTGCCTGAGGATTGGCGGAATGCGTGCATAGTGCCATTGTACAAAGGCAAAGGGGACAAAGGTGAGTGCTCAAATTACAGAGGTATAAGTTTTTTGAGTATTCCTCGGAAATTATATGGGAGGGTATTGATTGAGAGGGCGATGGCATGTACAGAGCATCAGATTGGGGAAGAGCAGTGTGGTTTCAGAAGTGGTAGAGGATGGGATGTGTGGATCAGGTGTTTGCTTTGAAGAATGTATGTGAGAAATACTTAGAAAAGCAAATGGATTTGTATGTAGCATTTATGGATCTGGAGAAGGAATATGATAGAGTTGATAGAGATGCTCTGTGAAAGTTATTAAGAATATATGGTGTGGGAGGCAAGTTGTTAGAAGCAGTGAAAGTTTTTATCGAGGATGTAAGGCATGTGTACGTGTAGGAAGAGAGGAAAGTGATTGGTTCTCAGTGAATGTAGGTTTGCGGCAGGGGTGTGTGATGTCTCCATGGTTGTTTAATTTGTTTATGGATGGGGTTGTTAGGGAGGTGAATGCAAGAGTTTTGGAAAGAGGGGCAAGTATGCAGTCTGTTGTGGATGAGAGAGCTTGGGAAGTGAGTCAGTTGTTGTTCGCTGATGATACAGCACTGGTGGCTGATTCATGTGAGTAACTGCAGAAGCTGGTGACTGAGTTTGGTAAAGTGTGTGAAAGAAGAAAGTTGAGAGTAAATGTGAATAAGAGCAAGGCTATTAGGCACAGTAGGGTTGAGGGTCAAGTCAATTGGGAGGTAAGTTTGAATGGAGAAAAACTGGAGGAAGTAAAGTGTTTTAGATATCTGGGAGTGGATTCGGCAGCAGATGGAACCATGGAAGCAGAAGTGAATCATAGGGTGGGGGAGGGGGCAAAAGTTCTGGGAGCCTTGAAGAATGTGTGGAAGTCAAGAACATTATCTCGGAAAGCAAAAATGGGTATGTTTGAAGGAATAGTGGTTCCAACAATGTTGTACGGTTGCGAGGCGTGGGCTATGGATAGAGTTGTGCGCAGGATGGTGGATGTGCTGGATGTGAGATGTTTGAGGACAATATGTGGTGTGAGATGGTTTGATCGAATAAGTAATAACAGGGTAAGTGAGATGTGTGGTAATAAAAAGAGTGTGGTTGAGAGAGCAGAAAAGGGTGTTTTGAAATGGTTTGGTCACATGGATAGAATGACTGAGGAAAGATTGACCAAGAGGATATATGTGTCGGAGGTGGAGGGAACGAGGAGAAGTGGGAGACCAAATTGGAGGTGGAAAGATGGAGTGAAAAAAGATTTTGAGTGATCAGGGCCTGAACATGCAGGAGGGTGAAAGGCGTGCAAGGAATAGAGTGAATTGGAACGATGTGGTATACCGGGGTTGACGTGCTGTCAATCGATTGAACCAGGGCATGTGAAGCGTCTGGGGTAAACCATGGAAAGTTGTGTGGGGCCTGGATGTGGAAAGGGAGCTGTGGTTTCGGGCATTATTGCATGACAGCTAGAGACTGAGTGTGAACGAATGAGGCCTTTGTTGTCTTTTCCTAGTGCTACCTGACACACATGAGGGGAGAGGGGGATGTTATTCCATGTGTGGCAAGGCGGCAATGGGAAAGAATAAAGGCAGACAGTGTGAACTGTGTGCATGTGTATATATGTATGTGTCTGTGTGTGTATATATATGTGTACATTGAGATGTATGGGTATGTATATTTGCGTGTGTGGACGTGTATGTATATACATGTGTATGGGGGTGGGTTGGGCCATTTCTTTTGTCTGTTTCCTTGCGCTACCTCGCAAACGCAGGAGACAGCAACAAAGCAAAATAATAATAATAATAATTTTATTGTATGGGCCATTCTTCATTTGTTTCCTGGCATTACCTCACTGATGCGAGAATCAGCAATTAAGTACATAACAATAATAATAACAATAATAATAACAATAATAACAGTAACAGTAGATAAAGTATGTAACTGCAAACAGAAGAAAAAGACAGAAAGCTAATCATGTACTGATGAATGTTTCCTATGTAGCTATGAGTCACATCCATACATCATTAAGGATTTGTAACAGCAGGTGAGTGAAAGCAATAAAAGATACTCATATCTATTTCATTAACGGAAGTTATTCTTGAAAACAACACAGTACTCACTTTTCTCCTGTTGGTCTTTAAATTTGTCCGGATCAAAATTAAGCTTGTCTATGTGATCCTGAAGGGTAGATGCCCATGTGTGAAGTTGGTCCATGACAGCCCAAGGTGTTGTCATGGAGACAGTAAGAAGGACCAAAGTATGTTCCAAATTATCAGGATTAACAGCAAATTCTAATAGCTCAGCATGTTTAGGGTCACCATCTAGTACCCATACACTAAGCCTTGTGTGGTCTGTGAAGGACATGATAAAAGAATGAAAGCTTCAAGCTGGTTCATCAAAAGGAATGGAGGAAAAATTTCATATCAGCAGCAAACCAATTATGAAAATATTCAACTTTCAGTCAGTACTACATGGAAAATTGTAACCACCTTTTATGACTTTTACCAATATGCTAATACACTTACCATCTCTGTATTCATCCCTAACATCTATGTATGCATATTCTAGTCCAGAGCCTTTTTTGGGATCTTCATTTCCTTGTAGTTTGGCAATTAACGTAGTTTTACCTGACTCATTTTCACCTGAAAATGAGGTGACAAAAGAATCATGGTTACTGTCATTAAACTACAAGGCATGTGAATACTAACTATATGTTGTAACTCCCATTTATCATTACAAAATAAAATTTAATCCAGTTATCTGCCTCATAAACAACCATCCATCATTTCCTCAATATACTCCTTATACGTCAAATGATCTGGTCTCTTCATTTGCTGTCTTCTACCACTATTTCCAGAGTCACGTGGCAGCAAAATCCAATTCATCATCCTCCTCTCCTCAATTGCACAGCAATAAATTCTTCTTCATACCATCCCAACCATGTAAAAGTTCCCTTCAGCTGAACTTCATCTGCACTCACCTACTTTAGTTTTCACATTTCTTAAATATGGAATTCCCTGCTCTTCGTTGTCTTTTCATTCACCTAAAACAAATACTTACAAAATGTTGGGAGAATATTAATCAACTAAGGAACTATATTATCAATGTAACCACTTAAAAATGAAAAGTAAGTAAGCCAACTTATGCACAGGTTACTCTATTAGTTACACCGATCTTAAAGGATACCTAATCATGAGTACCTTCCATGGTCCATTAGTTAAATAAAAAAAAAAAGATAAATATCCATTGATGAAATTAATGGAGTGACTACCTGTTAACTAGCTAGAAATGTGTCAATCACCATAAAGTACACTGCAACATGACAAACTAAAACCATGAGCATTTAGATAAGTAAAAATATAAAATGAAAGGTCTTTCAAATTCAAAATACATGGGATAACCATTCAAACAGTTAATTTCTTAATCTAAAGTAAAAACAATGCAGCATGGTATCAGACAACCTTTGAACCTTTTGCATGGTGTCAGTTTTCCCCTATTTCCTTATTCATAGTTTATTCCAATCATTTATTACTCTTATTTATTTATTTATTTTGCTTTGTCGCTGTCTCCCGCGTTTGCGAGGTAGCGCAAGGATACAGACGAAATAAATGGCCCAACCCACACACATACACATGTATATACATACACGTCCACACACGCAAATATACATACCTATACATCTCAATGTACACATATATGTACACACACAGACACATACATATATACACATGCACACAATTCACACTGTCTGCCTTTATTCATTCCCATCGCCACCTCGCCACACATGGAATACCATCCCCCTCCCCCCTCATGTGTGCGAGGTAGCGCTAGGAAAAGACAACAAAGGCCCCATTCGTTCACACTCAGTCTCTAGCTGTCATGCAATAATGCCCGAAACCACAGCTCCCTTTCCACATCCAGGCCCCACACAACTTTCCATGGTTTATCCCAGACGCTTAACATGCCTTGATTCAATCCACTGACAGCACGTCAACCCCGGTATACCACATCGATCCAATTCACTCTATTCCTTGCCCGCCTTTCACCCTCCTGCATGTTCAGGCCCCAATCACTCAAAATCTTTTTCACTCCATCTTTCCACCTCCAATTTGGTCTCCCACTTCTCCTCGTTCCCTCCACCTCCGACACATATATCCTCTTGGTCAATCTTTCCTCACTCATTCTCTCCATGTGCCCAAACCATTTAAAAACACCCTCTTCTGCTCTCTCAACCACGCTCTTTTTATTTCCACACATCTCTCTTACCCTTACATTACTTACTCGATCAAACCACCTCACACCACACATTGTCCTCAAACATCTCATTTCCAGCACATCCACCCTCCTGCGCACAACTCTATCCATAGCCCACGCCTCGCAACCATACAACATTGTTGGAACCACTATTCCTTCAAACATACCCATTTTTGCTTTCAGAGATAATGTTCTCGACTTCCACACATTCTTCAAGGCTCCCAGGATTTTCGCCCTCTCCCCCACCCTATGATTCACTTCCGCTTCCATGGTTCCATCCACTGCCAGATCCACTCCCAGATATCTAAAACACTTTACTTCCTCCAGTTTTTCTCCATTCAAACTTACCTCCCAATTGACTTGACCCTCAACCCTACTGTACCTAATAACCTTGCTCTTATTCACATTTACTCTTAACTTTCTTCTTTCACACACTTTACCAAACTCAGTCACCAGCTTCTGCAGTTTCTCACATGAATCAGCCACCAGCGCTGTATCATCAGCGAACAACAACTGACTCACTTCCCAAGCTCTCTCATCCACAACAGACTTCATACTTGCCCCTCTTTCCAAAACTCTTGCATTCACCTCCCTAACAACCCCATCCATAAACAAATTAAACAACCATGGAGACATCACACACCTTTTTGAATAAGTTTCTTGCTGCTCTATCTCTGCATCTTTCAAAGAACTGTTCACTGCTTACATCAGTAAACTGGTTGTGATCAAGTCTCCCCATACTCCTCTCTTCCATGGTAGTCAAACTGTGCCTCAATTAACCTGATTATAGTACTATCTCTGTTGCCTTCCTCTGAACCTTCTCTATTGAACCTTCATGCTTCTCCAAGGGAAGTGGCCCAATCTGAGAGGCATATTATAATCTTAGCCTAATATACAATGTGAATTTGTCTTCTTTCATTTCTCCTTATGAGGCACTTTGGTAACATGTCAAGTACACTAAACTCCTAAGTCCCATTCATGCACCAATTCCTGCAGCTTATTCCCTTTTACATAGCAATTGTAATGAGGCCTTCTTTCACTATGCCTTATCCTCATTATTTTGCATTTACTTGGGCAGAACTTCATCAACCATGTATCAGAAATCTGTTAAAGTTCAACTGCAATCATCCCCACTTTCTAATTACCAAACTTGTGAACTTGGCTGCACCTGCAAAAAAATTCAAGAGGGAATCAACCCTTCAACCTGTCATTATGTAAATCAAGAAAAGCAATGGCCCCTGGACTGAACCTTGCGACATGCTATTGGTGACCCTAAATTATTTTAAGAAAGTTACTCTGACACCAGTCCTTTGTTGCCTCCCAGTAAGATAATCTTCAATCCACATAAGTTGTCTCCCCCATATTCATGCCAGAAGATCTAACTTCTTCTCCAAACTTACATGAGGTTTGGTTTGAAATGCCATTCACAGTGGATGAGATGTGCTAAACTGTATTTTGCATCAGCCACCATGTTCCTACTAGGCACTACTCAGTTGTTATGCACTATGAACTGTGGGTGTGCTTAGGATGCACACCAAAGCATGTAACAATAGTAAGTTCTACAAAATTGGTGTGCCATGCAGATCCATAATATTTGTTCTAATTTTGTGAAATTTCTGGTAACATCCATATTTTCATTATAGATTCTAAGCAGGCTCTGAAAGCTCAACTTACTCCCTACAAGGAGGTTTATGCCTGAAGGCAACAATTACCCAAGCAGCCTACCATCATGTGGTTCTTTAAACCTCATTCTGCCTCTCTGGCTTATTAACCTCTGCCCACCACACCTGCTGGCTCTCTTGCACCAGCCTGCAGCCCCTTCAGCATGCCATTTCCATTGATGCTGTCTGGTGAGGACAGTCCCTTGCCTTTTCCACTTGATGTTACCAAGCATGAAAATAAAAGTAAACTTAGAAAAGAGATGTATGTGAAGAAACATCAAGAGAAATTTAGTGTAGAATGGCAAGAGGTGTGAGTAAACAAAGCAATGGGAATGGGAGATATTTGAGGAAGCAGTACTGGCATGTGCAACAGAGGTGTGTAGCATGTGGAAGAAAACAAGACAGCAAATGGGATCATCAGTGAAAGGGGGAAATTAACAACAGGTAGGGATGAGGTGAGGAAGAGATCAAGAGAGTATTTTGAAGGACTGTAAAATGTATCTGATGATTGGTTAGCAGATGTAGGGTGTTTGGGTTTGGGCAGTATGTGAAGTGTAAGTTATGGAAAGTGGTATGGTGAAGAGAGAAGACATGGTGAAAGCCCTGCAAAAGAAGAGATGTGGTAAGATGGATGGAGCGGATGGTATTGCTGATGAATTTCTTAAGAAAGGGGTTGACTGTGTTATGGATTGATTGGCTGGTAAGGATTCTCCACATATGTATGGATCTTGGTGAGGTGCCTCAAGATTGGCAAAATGCATGTATGGTGCTATTGTACAAATGCATATGCAACAAAGGTGAATGTTCAGACTACTGAGATGTTGAATGTACCTCAGTCACAGAGGTCAAGAATTCAGCCAGTGGAAATGAGCTATTTGAGAAGAGCATGTGGTGTGACTAGATGGAATGAAGAAAAAAATGAAGGGGTGTGTGAGAGACGTGGTATGGCAAAGAGTGCAAAGCGAATAAATTGTGAAGTGGCAGAATGGGTGAATGTAATACTATGAGGTAGTTTGGGCACGTAGAAAAAATGCAAGATGGGAATTTATATGGAAAGTGTATGATAGCACAATGACAGGGGTTGGTATGAATGGAAGACCACATGTGACATGGGCAAATAGGGTGGAGGAATACTGGGATAGAAATAGTGGAAGAATGCATTGAATGGTGTATGCGTGGGAGGCATGTAAGGACAGGGGTAAGTGGACACTCTTTCGCCATGGCCACCCCTTGGTGGGAGTTGCTGGAGGGAATGGGCATAAGAGACATAGATAGATTGATAGATAGGTAGGTAGACATATAGATAGAAATAATGTACCTGGAAAAATGTTATTTATTTTTTTTTTTTATTATACTTTGTCGCTGTCTCCCGCGTTTGCGAGGTAGCGCAAGGAAACAGACGAAAGAAATGCCCCCCCCCCCCATACACATGTATATACATACGTCCACACACGCAAATATACATACCTACACAGCTTTCCATGGTTTACCCCAGACGCTTCACATGCCCTGCTTCAATCCACTGACAGCACGTCAACCCCGGTATACCACATCGCTCCAATTCACTCTATTCCTTGCCCTCCTTTCACCCTCCTGCATGCTCTGGCCCCGATCACACAAAATCTTTTTCACTCCATCTTTCCACCTCCAATTTGGTCTCCCTCTTCTCCTTGTTCCCTCCACCTCCAACACATATATCCTCTTGGTCAATCTTTCCTCGCTCATCCTCTCCATGTGCCCAAACCACTTCAAAACACCCTCTTCTGCTCTCTCAACCACGCTCTTTTTATTTCCACACATCTCTCTCACCCTTACGTTACTCACTCGATCAAACCACCTCACACCACACATTGTCCTCAAACATCTCATTTCCAGCACATCCATCCTCCTGCGCACAACTCCATCCATAGCCCACGCCTCGCAACCATACAACATTGTTGGAACCACTATTCCTTCAAACATACCCATTTTTGCTATCCGAGATAATGTTCTCGACTTCCACACATTCTTCAAGGCCCCCAGGATTTTCGCCCCCTCCCCCACCCTATGATCCACTTCCGCTTCCATGGTTCCATCCGCTGCCAGATCCACTCCCAGATATCTAAAACACTTCACTTCCTCCAGTTTTTCTCCATTCAAACTCACCTCCCAATTGACTTGACCCTCAACCCTACTGTACCTAATAACCTTACTCTTATTCACATTTACTCTTAACTTTCTTCTTCCACACACTTTTCCAAACTCAGTCACCAGCTTCTGCAGTTTCTCACATGAATCAGCCACCAGCGCTGTATCATCAGCGAACAACAACTGACTCACTTCCCAAGCTCTCTCATCCCCAACAGACTTCATACTTGCCCCTCTTTCCAAAACTCTTGCATTTACCTCCCTAACAACCCCATCCATAAACAAATTAAACAACCATGAAGACATCACACACCCCTGCCGCAAACCTACATTCACTGAGAACCAATCACTTTCCTCTCTTCCTACACGTACACATGCCTTACATCCTCGATAAAAACTTTTCACTGCTTCTAACAACTTTCCTCCCACACCATATATTCTTAAAACCTTCCACAGAGCATCTCTATCAACTCTATCATATGCCTTCTCCAGATCCATAAATGCTACATACAAATCCATTTGCTTTTCTAAGTATTTCTCACATACATTCTTCAAAGCAAACACCTGATCCACACATCCTCTACCACTTCTGAAACCACACTGCTCTTCCCCAATCTGATGCTCTGTACATGCCTTCACCCTCTCAATCAATACCCTCCCATATAATTTACCAGGAATACTCAACAAACTTATACCTCTGTAATTTGAGCACTCACTCTTATCCCCTTTGCCTTTGTACAATGGCACTATGCACGCATTCCGCCAATCCTCAGGCACCTCACCATGAGTCATACATACATTAAATAAACTTACCAACCAGTCAACAATACAGTCACCCCCTTTTTTAATAAATTCCACTGCAATACCATCCAAACCTGCTGCCTTGCCGGCTTTCATCTTCCGCAAAGCTTTCACTACCTCTTCTCTGTTTACCAAATCATTTTCCCTAACCCTCTCACTTTGCACACCACCTCGACCAAAACACCCTATATCTGCCACTCTATCATCAAACACATTCAACAAACCTTCAAAATACTCACTCCATCTCCTTCTCACATCACCACTACTTGTTATCACCTCCCCACTTGCGCCCTTCACCGAAGTTCCCATTTGCTCCCTTGTCTTACGCACTTTATTTACCTCCTTCCAGAACATCTTTTTATTCTCCCTAAAATTTAATGATACTCTCTCACCCCAACTCTCATTTGCCCTTTTTTTCACCTCTTGCACCTTTCTCTTGACCTCCTGTCTCTTTCTTTTATACATCTCCCACTCAATTGCATTTTTTCCCTGCAAAAATCGTCCAAATGCCTCTCTCTTCTCTTTCACTAAAGTTGTATGGAAGGATAATGATGTAAAGAGCATCAGATTGGGGAGAAACAGTGGGGTTCCAGGCATGGCAGATGTGTGGATCAGGTATTTGATTGGAAGAATGTTTGAGAAAAATACTAAGAAAAAAAAATTGAATGTGGCATTTATGTATCTGAGGAGAGCAAGGTAGGTTTCACTGAGAAGCCTTGTGGAAGGTCTTATGAATATATGGTGAGAGAGGAAAGCTACGGGAATATCAAACTATGGTCTGACATTGCTGTTCTTATATCTGGCACATCTTAAATGAAATCTATCAACCAATCCTCTTTTCTCTGCATACACTTACATATAGAGAGTGGATGACTTCCTGATAAATTCCATTTATGATGAGCCAAATATAAAAACAGCAATAGTGAACTGTAACCCAGACTGAGTTCATGAGAGGTCAAGTCAGGCACCATGTTCCTTAAATGTCAATGAATCAGATACAACCATGTTCCTTATGTAGCGGTGAGTCAAGCAGGGAGCCTTATTCATTTAAGATTTGTTCATAAACCGTTATGTGACATTCTTTTGTTATTCCTCCAAAGGGGTCTTGGAAAACAGACAAAAGCTTGGGATGATGGTATTATATTCTTCCTTTGAGTTATGTTGATTTTCCTTACCCCATGGTACTTTAAAGAACTCTTTTCATGAATCTTATCACTTTACCTAGTTACATGTTGCTCAAAATAATATGTCCATGCATTTATCTAATTCACTTTTGGTTTTCTTTCCAGAAAAATGAAGTTTATCTACTCATTACTCAGCCCTAGAGACACATCTGTCATGTGGATACTATACATTCTAATTTTTTTGTTCATATTATATCAAATAACTGAAAAACAAATAACAAAAATATTAGAAAAATATTGTACCCATTTCGCCACTTACTAATCCTATGCCCCTTCCCATAATCTCTTTTTGAACTGTCTGCAAAGCACTTCTCTCTCTAGACAGAAGCATCCATCTCCATGTACTGAAGAGTGTGCCTCTAAACTTGCACCTACACATATTTCTGTTCACAAACCATAACTTTTCTTTCTTCTTGGAAGAATGCATTGGTACAGTCCATCCCTAAGAAGGGTGGCCTTTCTAACCCCTCTAGCTACCGTCCCATTGCTTTGACATTTATCATTTGTAAAGTCTCTAAATCCCTCCTCAACTTCCATATCTTCAGACATCTTGAATCCCACTACTATGGCTTCCATACGGCAAGATCCACTAGTGATATTCTTTCCTATCTTCCTAATGTCCAGTCATCATCCCTGAAAGATTTTGGATAATCTTATGTAGTTGCCCTTGGCATATCCAAGGCTTTATACACAGTCTGGCATACGGGTCTCATCTCTAACCTCCCCTATTTTGGCATCCCTCCCTCACTTTGCTCCCTCTCTGGCTGATCTATCTCTGGCTGATGATGGATCAGCCTCTCCCCCTTTCTCCATCAACACCAGTATCCCTTAAGGTTCTGTACTCTCTCCACTCTTTATCATTATCAATGATTTCCTTTCTTCCTCAAATAACCAAATGCACTAATACAATGATGAGTACACACTGCATTCCTCCACAGCCTTCAACTCTGTTCCTTCTTTCACTCAATCTGCATCTTGGCTCAAATCAACTTCATCAATAAACCCCGATTTGGACAGGATATCTGAGTAGAGTAGATGAAATCTGGTTAAGTTTAATGCCTCCAAGACCCAGTTTCTACCCATCTCTTTATCATAAATTTCTCACTTTCCTCTCACCTCTGATGGTTCTATAATTCCACCTCTTGAATAAATGAACATAGTACTTGGTATTACTGTAATATCCACTCTACTTGGAAACCCATGACATAAATAGCATAGTCTGCCTCTAAGAAATGGGAAGGCCTGTTTAGATGTCAGCTTTTCTTCCAAACAGATGCTCCATTTATGCAAAGGAATGATCCACCTTGCATGGAGTACTAATCTCATACCTAGGGTGGTTCTCCTCTGCATCCATAATAATAAACTCAGATTTGGACAAGATATCTCAGTGGAGTAGATAAAATCTGGTTAAAGTTTAATGCCTCAAAGACCCAGTTTCTGCCCATCTCTCAATCAAGAATTTCTCACAACTTTCCTCTCATCTCTGACATATCTATAATCAATGAACATAGTACTTGATATTACTGTAACATCCACATTATCTTGGAAACACTACATTACAGAAATAGCATAGTCTGCCTCTAAGAAACAGGGAGTCCTGTTTAGATGCCAACATTTCTTCTGAACAGTTGCTCTGTTCATACAAAGGATTGATTCACCTTGTATGGAGTACTGCTCTCACATCTGGGGTGGTTCTAGCTCTGCACCCAAACCTGACAGAGTCGAATCAAAGCAGTTCGACTTAAAAACTCCCCCAGGGTAACTTCAAAACTTGACCGGCTTGCCCTAGGTCACAATATTGGTTAATTTTTCCCTCTTCTAAAGTTATTACTTTGGTTTTTGCCAGAGAGCACACTGGTTGTGTGGCTACAGCACTAGCCAGACCAAGCAATACTCAGCTTGATCTAATGATTACTGTGTGGCCATTGGCAATTCAAGGGTGGGCCATTCTGATGACTGTATCTTTTCCAACACTAAAACTTTGGAAGTATCTTCCCTCTCATGTCTTTCCCAACAACTATAACTGAACACATTTCAAAAGACAGGTTTTCTCTTCCTCCAAAACTCACAAATACTTTACATTGTCTATTCTTTTTCCCTTTTATCAACCTCTCTTTATTTCAATTAAGGTCCATGACTGAAGCCTCCAACATAAAGAAAAAAAAAAAAAAGATTGGAAATAATTATTCACTGTTGCACCCCTACGCACTTTTAGCCATGAAATGTCATTCTACGACCACTATATAATGCAGTCATTGCTACTTTAAAACCTGAAGCATTTGCCTGTCTTCAATAGATATGATTTCTTTAAGATCTCTTTCCAGTAAAGGCTGGTCTCATCACAGTTCTATTACCAATCTGTTGTGTAAACTCTCTCCTCTATAATCTGGAGATCCAATCTATGTGTTGCAGCCTCACCTAACAGAATCACACTTCTTAGTCCGACATAGGTGATGAAATATGAAGTCAGCCCATGCTGGTAATAATTTCCTAGAAACTGGACAACTATTTCTAAACATTTGCCCTGTCACTGAAAACTGTTGCACCCACATTACTTGTACATAGATTTTCAGGATATTCCCCATTTTCACTAATGTCGGCATCCTGAGAAGCATTGCCATCTTCAAAATAGACAGGTGAGAAAAGGCTTTCCTAATCAATAAGCTTTTCTTCTTTATGATCCAAATGTTGCTGTTATCAATGCCATAACAGTGAGCAGATACTGAACCCGTGCTCAAATTCAATCAGTATTTTGATCTTTTCCCAAGTTAAAGGTCTTCCTTACCCTCTTCATAGGTTTCCTTGTTTTAGAATATTTAGGCATACCTGGTAAATACCTGAAGTCTTTATGGGTCTTTTACCCCCACAGCCCAGACTGGAACCAGGTTGCTGGGTTGGTTCATTGATCAACTAAGCTCTTAAGGGACGCTGCCCACAGGGCCACATAGCCCATACAGTCTAGTTGGTCCGGTACACTTCATAGATATTTGTCCAGTGCTCTTTTAAACTTCTCTGGTATGGTGTTTCTGATGACAGCAGGCAAGGCCAATATTGAAGTCTTGGGCCTTGGGTGTTTTAGTTTTCTCTTTTTCTCAGTAATCTAGTTCCTTTACATCAACAATAAGGCTGTGAAAGATTTCTAAACACTTTCTAATTCTGCAATTTTGTCACCTTGTTGGGTAATGTTAAAACACTGACAAGAATTAGTACCATGAATATTACCATCACTTGTTTTTCTTCTCTATACTTGAAAGTCTGCAGGATCCAGCCCACTATCCTTCTGTAGCAGTCATCTACTGTTTTGTTGTGTTTGCTGAAGGTCTGGTCGTAAGGCATTATTACTACAAGGTCTTTCACATCATTCAACTGGTTTATGATACTGTCTGCATCTGTCTGATATTCTGTATTGTTACTGATCTCTTCATGTTCTCTACACCAAACATGATTGGCAGAAATGCAACATCAGAGACAGAATGCCAGCTGGGTGTAGCATTGGCTTAACATTAGGGGGCATGTATAGTAGCAGCCGTATTATTTTCTTTATGTACCGCACATTATTTCCACAGATAATGTAAGGTTTTGAGAATTACTTCATGTATTTTTGGCCTTCGGTCTAACCTCCTGTGATATAGTAAACTGCATTTTTTAAACAATTTCTAGCAGCTTTCTTCAGCAAGTTCTTGAATGGTTCATATACTAAAAATTAATTACATACTGTACAATATTCAGAATAATACTCTAAAAGGAGTATGGGTGATGCAACACTGTACAGATTACAATATTTCCAGCTCAGGGAGGAGATTGTCATCTCATAGCAAAATGAACATATCACTCAGTTAATGATACTGTAAATTGTATTCTTTACATATTTTTCTACACTTTTTACTAAGTTCATGACTGATTTATGCACTAAAAACAAGTAACATACTAAGAAAAATAATGAATACATAGGTGGTACAGTAGATCGTTTGTTGTTCAAGTAGGCAACACAAATGGGAGATCACATTTCAGTTACAAGCCTTCGTTATTCTTTTGGGTGGATGATATGGGGGAAAATGCATTCTACAAATATTCTTCCTATGTAGTTCTCTTCAATAGGTTCTTACCTAATGCAAGAACTAATAATCATCTACTTATTCAGAAAAAAATATAGGAAAAACCTTACCATATCCTTGAGCCCAGAAAATGTGAATTTGAAAAATAGGCAGACCTATTATTTTCTGTATATACTGTATATAATTTTCACTGCTTGGATATTCTGAGTACTACTCGAAACTCAATTCCCATTACATTCTGGGTATTTCTTTCCCCATGGTTCCTAATAACTTATTCATAAAGAAATGGATAGCACAATGTAGAATGAGTTCATGTTGCACTAACTTTCTGGTAGCTATCTCATGCTACACCTCAACCTTCAGACAATGAGACTAAAACATAAAAAGGAAAAAACTAACCGGTCTGGGAAGCACCATGATGAACTAATCTAATGGCAAAGCCCAGTTCCTATTTTTCACAACTTACACCTTTATCGATGTCAGTTCCAAAAGAATGGAGCAACCATGCTAATATCAATAAATGAGAAATGGAGTCAACTAACCAGGAAGCTATTCAAAGAAAAATATTAGTTTCGCTTACCAAGTACAAGGACCGATTTACATGATGGTAATTTATTGCGCTCACTGGACTGAACTTCTCCCAAGATTTTCTTCCTGCAAAAGAGAAAACAAATGAAGATATACATGAGTAATATTCACGTCCAGAACTTAAAAAATATAAAGGGATCAGTTGCTATTTACCAAAATTGTAAAGATATGACGCAAAATAATAGGACACCATTAGGGTCGACTAACATTAGAAAATTCATTAATTTTGCTTTGGGAAATATTTACTTTGGCAGATGAATATCTCCAAATTATCATGTAAACAAATATCAACTAATTATCATGACATCATTACTCTGCTTGCAAGGGTGTTATGAAACCAATGTAAGATAATTCAACTCTAATACAGGATCTTGGAGCAAGAATGACCATAAGCTAACAAAGGATTGAAATCTATACTTGAAATGTCCCTACAATGAATCAGACAAAATCATAAATGGCCATTACAGCCATTTCATCTATCAACGAGCAGTCATCATGAACAGAACAAAGCGCAATCATCATCCTCCACAAGGAGAGCACAAGCAAAGACAAGGTGTCACATTAGAATAGGGTGAGGAAATCCACTGTTACAAGGTGGATTAGATGTTACAATTGGTGCCATAATGAACTATTTGCCCTGAATCTGGTTGTGTTTCATCACATTTTTGAGTAAGAAAGAGTAGATATCATACAACTACCTAGGTTTTTTAAAAATGAGACAATGAAAACTCAGGTCAAGAAAGAAATAATTCATTGTTTATGATATCCATTACAATGACCTATTTTCAACACTCTTTTCATTTTTATACATACATATTCGCCACTTCCCGCATCAGAGGTAGCACCAAGAACAGATGACTAAACCTTAAAGGGAAAAATCTTCCCTTGGTCCCCATCTCTGCTCCTTCTTTTGGAACAGTAAAAAAGGAGGGGAAGATATAACAATCTTATGATAAGTCAAGCTATCTTCGTAGCACCAATATTATTAACAATGAAACACAATTTATATGCTTTAGTATAACCAAACTGTTTCAGTGTTGAAGACAAGTTTTAGAATGCTGCCAGATCTTTTCAATATTCTTTAATTGTTGCACCTTTCAGTTTAATCAAGTATTGTGTGTTCTCTCCACAAAAACATCAAATATTCATGAACTATCTTTTCTTTTAAACTATTCGCCATTTCCCGCGTTAGCGAGGTAGCGCTAAGAACAGAGGACTGGGCCTTTTTTGGAATATCCTCAACTGGCCCCCTCTGTTCCTTCTTTTGGGAAAAAAAAAAAAAAAAAAAAAAAAAAAAAACTATATTTTACAAAATATAGAAAACTTTCTGCATCTAATATAACCATAGCAGATGATATGAAAAAGAAGTATCTAGAAATTCCATTGATAATATGAATATAGAAGTGTCTGGGAAGTTCCTTAACTTTTCCAACTGTACACACAGCAGCTTTCCTATCTTGTGTAATGTCACATAAAAACATGGCAGCGCCCTGAAAAATATATCAAATTTCTTCATCCTTTATCTTAAAATGTTAAGAATGATGCAAGCATTACAAACATTGCATCCCTCAAATCCTCAAGTAATTCAACAGACTTACCCAAAGAAATTTTTCCTCAATACTCTGTGACCTTCCATTACCTCCCATAAGCAAATAAATCTCACTGCCACATACAATACCTATACATCAACCAAGCATCAATAACCATGCAATGTTATGTTCTGCAGTTAAATACCAGCTCACTAAAAACAATGTCTAAAACATTATGGACACCTTCCATCATCCTCTTAATCCCTTCACTCCTTCAAACGTATATTACTATTCCCATTACAACTTCTGCAACTGTATTTACAGGCCTCTTCCCACCCTTAATTAAATTCAATGGTGCACTTTTTGGTATGCAAAGATGCTTTGTGTCACCAGCAACAATAATTAGCACCATGAAAAATTCCTGCTTTAGCAGGTACCCACAAACCAACCACAGATGGAAAGGTATGGCTGTCCCACCCAAATATGTTCGCTAAATGATTTTCACAACATAACATGCAGCCATGCATGCTCGATCCAGCAAATTAGTGATTGTCCATGGGATTGGATTGTAAAATTTAGGCTTATAAGCCAAGTACCAGAGCTTCTAAGGCTATTCAGCACTTTTAATACAGATCAAAATATTCTATCTTAGAATTTCAATAAAAAAAAACACAATAAAATGGAGATGGAGTGAGTATTTTGAAGATATGTTGAATATGTTTGTGACAGAGTGGCAGATATAGGGTGTTTAGGTTGGGGTGCTGTGCAAAGTGAGAGGGTCAGGGAGAATGGTGTGGGAAACCGAGAAGAGGTAGTGAAAGCTTTGCTAAAGATGAAATTCAGCAAGGCTTGGAGGGTATTGCAGTAGATGGTAAGGATATTCAATGTGAAGCGCCTGAGGATTGGCAGAATGCATGCATAGTGCCATTTTACAAAAGCAAAGGGGATAAAGGTAAGTGTTCAAATTACAGAGGCATAAGTTTGTTGAGTATTCCTGGGAAACAATATGGGAGGGTGGTTTCAGAAGTGGTATAGGATATGTGGATCAGGTGTTTGCTTTGAAAAATAAGTGAGAAATAACTGGAAAAACAGATGGATCTGTATGTAGCATTTATGGATCTGGAAAAGGCATATGATATGGTTGATAGAGATGCTTTGTGGAAGGTTCTAAGAGTATATGGTGTGGGAGGTAAGTTGACAGAAGCAGTGAAAAGATTTTACCAGAGATGTAAGGCATGTGTACAAGTAGGAAGAGAAGAAAGCAATTAGTTCCAAGTGATGTCGGTTTGCAACAGGAGTGCATGATGTCTCCATGGTTGTTTAATGGATTTATGGATGGGGTGGTTAAGGAGGTAAATGCAAGAGTTTTGGAGAGACGGGCATGTATGCAGTCTGTTGTGGATAAGAGGACTTGGGAGGTAAGCCACTTGTAGTTCACTGATGATACAGTACTAGCGGCTGATTCAGGAGAGAAACCGCAGAGGTTGGTGACTGAGTTTGGGTAAGTGTATGAAACAAGAAAGTTGAGAGTAAGTGTGAATAAGAGCAAGGTTGTTAGGTTTAGTAGGATTAAGGGACAAGTTAATTGGAAAGCAAGTTTGAATGGAGAAAACTGGAGGAAGTGAAGTGTTCTAGGTATCTGGGAGTGGACTTAGCTGCAGATGGAACCATGGAAATGGATGTGAGTCACAGGCTGGAGGAGGGGGTGAAGGCTCTGGAAGCACTGAAGATTAAGTGGAGGGTGAAAACGCTATCTTGGAGCAAAAATGGGCATGTTTGAAGGAATAATAGTTACAACAATGTTTTATGGTTGCGAGGCATGGGCTATAGATAGGGTTCTATGGAGAAGGGTGGACGTGTTGGAAATGAAATGTTTGAGGACAATATGTGGTGTGAGGTGGTTTGATAAAGTAAGAAATGAAATGGTAAGAGAGATGTGTGGTAATAAAAAGTGTGTGGTTGAGAGAGCAGAAAAGGGTGTGGTTTGCATGCATTGAGAGAATGAGTGAGGAAAGATTGACAAAGAAGATATATGTGCCAGAGGTGGAGGGAACATGGAGAAACAAGAAACCAAACTGGAGGTGGAAAGATGGAGTCAAACAGATTTTGAGTGATTGGGGCCTGAACATATAGGAGGGTGAAAAGCATGCAAAGAATAGAGTGAATTGGAAATATGTGGTATACCAGGGTCGACATAATGAAAATGGACTGAACCAGGGCATGTGAAGTGTCTGGGTAAACCATGGAAAGGTCTGTGGGGACTGGATGTGGAAAGGGAGCTGTGGTTTCAATGCATTACACGATACCTAGAGACTGAGTGTGAGTGAATGTGGCCTTTTCTTGTCCTTTCCAGGCACTACCTTGCTGTGTGTGTGTGTGTGTGTGTGTGTGTGTGTGTGTGTGTGTGTGTGTGTGTGGATGTGGAGGTTATTTTCTGTGTGGCAGGGTAGGGACGAGAATGGATGAAGGCACAGAGTACGAAGTATAAAAAAAAAAAAAAAAAAAAAAAAAAAAAAAAAAATATATATATATATATATATATATATATATATATATATATATATATATATATATATATATATATATATATATATATATATATATATTTTTTTTTTTTTATACTTTGTCGCTGTCTCCCGCGTTTGCGAGG
>NW_027265113.1:0-13826 GCF_036320965.1 Panulirus ornatus
TTCCACACTCCAATGGTCTACCCAAGCTAACAGAAATATGAAAAAAACTGGATCATACTGAAATTCACCTGCGGCCAAAACAGATTTTAAAAACGTCCGAGTTAATAGCGAAAAAGGAACAACAAAAAACGGAAAGAAAAAAAAATCGCGAGTTATGTTAACCTGTGACGCAAAGTCATCAGTATGGCTGGGCGCGGGTGGAGAGTTGGCCCAGCCACACATGTCCTTAGAGTAGTACAAGATCACTCGGCCGCCACGAAACCCAACCCGACAATAAGGGTTGTGATTGAAGTGGTCGGGACCGTCACCCTTCCCTTAAACCTACACCATCTGCCCCTCCCTCACCCGCCGCCACCACGCGCTGTGTTGATTGATGACCGTTCCATCCTTCAATTGCCCATTTATCTATACACATCCGATTTATATGGATGGGGGTATGAGAGGTTTACAAAGCCTCGAAAGTCAACGTACTCAAAGTGAGGTAGGTTTAGGGTGCGCACGGTCATCATTATCAACACCTTGAACCCCTTCAAGGAGGAGCAACATTATATACCGAGGCAGGTTGCCCGTGAAACGAGGATTACTTACGAGATTGTATTCCTGCTCCATTCATCACTGAACTGTCAAACTATCCAACACACCCGGTGGAACTGATCCCATGCATGGCAAAAAAAAGTCCGGATAACACACACACAGACACACCCACACTACACACACACCACAACACACACACACAACACGTCTACACAAACACACACAAATCACACACCCACTCACACAAACAACCTCACGGACACAACTCACACAAACACACCCCCATAAGATGTGACCTTGAGTAACCCACACTCGCTCTCTCCATACAAGTCAATTGGGTGAATTATATCATATATATATATATATATATATATATATATATATATATATATAACAGTAATTTTCTTTATATACTTAGTCGCTGTCTCTCGTGTTTAAGCGATTTAGGCAGGAAACAAACGAAAAGAATGGCCAACCAACACATACCACATGCATATACATAAACGCCTACACACGCAACATATACATACCTAAATACATTTCAACGTACACACACATATACAGATATACACATTCTATACTTGCTGCCTCCATCCATTCCGTCGAATTACCGCCCGCCATACATGAAAAGGCAACCCCCCCACCGCTTCGCAGGCTTGAAAAAAAGAAAACAATAATATATATATATATATATATATATAAAATAAATAATATATAGTATATATATTATATATATAATTATATATATATATCATTATCAAACTATCGCACAAATTACAGAGGACTAAAGTTAGATGAGTATTCTGGTAAATTCAATGGAGGGTTATAAATTGAAGGGTGAAGGCATAAGTAAACCTAGAGCAATCAGATTGGGAAGAGCCGGTGGTGGTTTCAGAAGTGGTAGAAAGATGTGTGGCTCAGAGTGTTTGCTTAAGAATGTAATGTAGAAAAACTTCGAAAAGGCAAATGGATTTTGTATGTAGCCTTTATGGATCTGGAAAGCATATGAAAGAGTTGAAAGAGATGCTCAGATGAAGGTATTAAGAACTATCTGGATGTGGAGGAAAGATTTTATAGAAGCAGTGAAAAGATTTTATCGGAGGATGTAAGGCATGTGTACATGTAGGAAGAGAGGAAAGTGGCTTGGTTCTCAGTGAAATGTAGTTTGCGCGGCAGGGGTGGTGATGTCCTCCACGGTGTTTAATTTTAGTTTAATGGAATGGGGTTGTTAGGAGGTACATAGCAAGAGTTATGAAAGAGGGCAAGTATGAAGTCTGTTGGGGATAGAGAGCTAGGGAAGTGAGTCAGTTGTTGTTCGCTGAGGACAACATAAAGCGCGGTGGCTAAGTTTCATGTGTGAAACTACCGAACTGTAACTGAGTTTGGTAAAGTGTGTGAAAGAAGAAAGTTAAGAGTAATGTTAACTAAGAGCAAGGTTATTAGGTACCGTAGGGTTGAGGTCCAGTTCAATTGTGAGTGAGTATTGAATGGAAAAAACAGGAGGATAGTGAAGTGTTATTAGATATCTGGGAGTGGAATCTGGCAGCGCGGCTGGAACCATGTGCAGCGGAAGTGGATCATAGGTGGGGGGAGGGGGCGAAAAATTCTGTGGCCTTGAAGAATGTGTGAAGTCGAGACATTACTCTCGGAAAGCAAAAATGGGTATGTTATTTGAAGAATAGTGGTTCCCACAATGTTTGTTATGGTTTCTGCGAGGCGTGGCTATCGATTGAGTTGTGCGCAGAGGGAAGATTGCTGGGAAAAAAAAAAATTGGAGAATGTTTGAGGCAATGTGTGGTGTGAGGTGGTTTGAATTCGCGTGAGTAACGTAAGGGTAAAGAGAGATGTGTGGAAATACAAAGACGTGGTTGAGAGAGCAGAAGAGGTGTAAAGGAAGTGTTTGGCACATGAGAGGATGAGTGAGGAAAGATTGACCAAGAGGATATATGTGTCCGAAGGTGGAGGGGAACAAGGAGAAGTAGGGAACCAAAATTGGAGGAGGAAAGATGGAGTAAAAAGATTTTGGAGATCGGGGCCTGAACATGGCTGGAGGGTGAACAGGATGGCAAGGAATAGAGTGAAATTGGAGCGATGTGTATAACCGGCGGGCTGACTGCTGTCAGTGGTTGAAATCAAGGCAATGTGAAGCGTCTGGGGTAAACCATAGGAAAGCTGTATGTAGGTAGTAATATTCGTGTGTGGACGTATGTATATACATGGTTATGGGGGGGGTTGGGCCATTTTTTCGTCAGTCCTTGCGCTAACCTCGCACCGCGGGAGACAGCGAACAAAAGAATCCAAATATATATATATATATATTATCTAAAATATATATAAAAATATATATAATAATAATAAATATATAATATATATATATATATATATATAAATAATCGAGGATGTACAGCAGGTGATACGTGTAGGCAGAGAGAAAGTAGAAATTGGTTCTCAGTGAATGTAGGTTTTGGCGGCCAGGGGTGTGTTGATGCTCCATGGTTGTTATACTTT
Organism: Panulirus ornatus; assembly: GCF_036320965.1. Lineage (NCBI taxonomy): Eukaryota > Metazoa > Arthropoda > Malacostraca > Decapoda > Palinuridae > Panulirus > Panulirus ornatus. The sequence continues at coordinate 3,043 of NW_027265113.1, forward strand.
GTTTTTGGATTGGGGATGTTAGGGAGGTGGAATGCAAGAGTTTTGGACAGAGGGGCAAGTATGAAGTCTGATTAGGGGATGAGAGAGCTAGTGGAAGTGAGTCCAGTTGTTGGTTCGACTGATGATACAGCGCTGTGGCTGCTTCATGTGAGCCAAACTGCAGAAGCTGGTGACTGAGTTTTAGTAAAGTGGTGTGAAAGAAGAAAGTTAAGAGTAAAATGTGAATAAGGAGCAATGGTTATTAGGTACAGTAGGGTTTTGAGGATCAAGTCAATGGGAGGTGAGTATTAAGGGAACTTTAGAAAAACTGGAGAAGTGAAGTGATTTATTAAGATATCTGGGAGGTGGATCTGGCAGCGATGGAACCATGGAAGCGGAAGATGGATCATAGGTGGGGGATGGGGCGAAAATCCTTGGGAAGCCTTGAAGAATGTGTGGAGTCGAACCATGTAATCTCGGAAAGCAAAAATGTGTATGTTTGAAGGAATAGTGGTTCCACCAATGTATTATGGTTGCGAGGCGTGGCTATGGATAGAGTATGGTGCGCAGGAGATGGACTGTGCAGAAATGAATGTTTTAGGACAATGTGATGTTAGGTGGTTTGATCGAGTGCGTAAACGTAAGGAAAGAGAGATGTTGGTGGAGAAATAAAAAGAGCGAGGTTGAGAGAGCAGAAGAGGGTGTATTTGAAATGGTTTGGGCACATGGAGGAGAGGATGAGTGAGAGACAGAATTGACCAAGAGGATATATTGGTGTCGGAGGTGGAGGGAACGAGAGAAGAGGGAAAACAAATTGAGGTGAAAGATGGAGTGAAAAAGATTTATGTGTAGATGGGGGGCCTGAACATGCAGGAGGGTGAAAAGGAGGGCAAGGAATAGAGTGAATTGGAGCGATGTGGAATACCGGGGTTGGACGAGCCTGTCATGGTTTGAATCCAGGGCATGTAAGCGACTGAGTAATCCAAGAAAGCTGATATGAAGGTCAGTATATTTGCGTGTTGGGACGTATGTATATACATGTAGTATGGGGAAGGGATTGATGGCCATTTCTTTCGTCGTTTTCCTTGCGCTACCCACGCAAACGCGGGAAGACAGCGAACAAAGCAAAAAAAAAAAAAAAAAAAAATATATAAAATCTTTCTCTTTCAACACTATTCGCCATTTCCCGCATTAGCGAGGTAGCTTTAATGAACAGAGGACTAGCCCTTTGCGGAATATCCTCACCTGCCCCCTCTCTGTTTTCCTTTTTCTTTTGGATAATCAAATAAAAAAAAAAAACGAGAGGGGAAGATTTTCCTCCATGCCCCACACTCCCTCCCCTTTAGTCGCCTTCTACGACACGCAGGGAATACATGGTACGTCTTCTTTCACCCTAATCCCCAGGGATAATATATATAATATATATATAAAGATATATAATATATATATATAAAAATATATATAATATATAATATAAATATATATAAAATTATATTTTTCAAATAATCAAAAAACAAATAAATATAATATAAAATAATATATATAAATATATTCAATATATATAATATATATATATATATATATATATATATATATAAAGGGATGTCTGATCACTATCTTGTGGAGGCAATGGTGAAAGATTCTAGGCTTTTCCAGTTCACTATATTCCTTGCACCACGCCTTCACCCTCACTGTAATGTTCAGGTCCACGATTCGCTCAAACATATATATATAATATATATATATATCTATATATTAAAATATATATATACTATATATAAATATATAAATATAATATATATATAATATATATCTAGAGATATATATATATATATATATATATATATATATATATATAATATACTGTTGAGCGATCGTGACCTGGAACATACAGGAGGGTGAACAGGCGTGCAAGAATATATGAACTGGAAAAGCCCTAAAATCTTCACCCATGCCCTCCAACAAGATAGTGATCAGACATCCTTTATATATAAATATTATATATATATATATATATATATATATATATATATATGATATATAGATATAATATATATATATATTTACTTTTGATATAGTTTGAAAAAAAATAATATATATATAATATATATAAAAATATATAGATATATAAATAATATAATAAATATATATATATATATATATATTATCCCGGGGATAGGAGAAAGAATACTTACCAAGTATTCCCTGCGTTTGTATTTGAACCTTATTAAACTATAATATGTCGAACAAAAAAAGCCAAATCTGCGTCAGAAGCCCTAAAAGGGGAGGGAGTATTGGGCAGGAAACTTCCCCTCTCGTTTTTTTTTTTTATTTGATTTATCCAAAATAAGAAACAGAGCATGGGGGCCAGGTGAGGATATTCCCTCAAAGGGCTAGTCCTCGTTTCTTTAAAAGCTACCTCGCTAATGCGGGAAATGCGAATAAGTTTGAAAGAGAAAGAATATATCAAAATATTTTTTTTTTTTTTTTTTTGCTTTTGTGCTGTCTCCCGGTTATTGCGAGGTCGCGCAAGGAAACAGACGAAAGAACTGGCCCAACCCACCCCCATACACATGTATAAACATAAAGGCGTCACAACACGCAAATATACATACCTCAACAGCTTTCTCTGATTTACCTCAGACGCTTCACATGCCCTGATTCAATCCCTGACACACGTCAACCACCGGTATACCACATCGCTCCTATATCACATCATATTCCTTGCCCCCATTCACCCTCCTGCATGTTCAGGCCCCGATCACACAAAATCTTTTTCACTCCAACTATCCACCTCCAATTGTTCACCCTCTTATCCTCGTTTTTCTCCTCCACCTCCGACACATATATCCTCTTAATGTCCATCTTTCCTCACTCATCTCTCCATGTGCCCAAACCATTTCAAAACCCCCGCTTCTGCTCTCTCAACCACGCTCTTTTATTTCCACACATCTCTCTTACCCCTTACGTCTTTGCCTCACTCGATCAAACCACCTCAACACACGCATTGTCCTCAAACATCTCATTCCAGCACATCCATCCTCCTGCGCACAACTCTATCCAAGCCCACCCTCGCAACCATACAACATAGTTTGGAACCACTATTCCTTCCAAACATACCCATATTTTGCTTTCCGAATAATTTTCTCGACTACCACACATTCTTCAAGGCTCCCAGAATTTTCGCCCCCTCCCCCACCCTATGGATCACTTCCCTTCCATGGTTCCATCCGCTGCCAGAACCACACCCAGATATCAAAAACACTCACTTCCTCCAGTTTTTTCTCTTCAAACTCACTCCCCAATTGACTGATCCTCAACCTAACTGTACCAATAACCTTGCTCTTATGCACATTTACTCTTCACTTTCTCTTTCACCACTTTACTAAACTCAGTCACCAGCCTACTGCAGTTTCTCACATGAATCAGCCACCAGCGCGTAATCATCAGCGAACAACAACTGACTCACTTCCCAGCTCTCTCATCCCCAACAGACTTCATACTGCCACCTCTTCCAAAACTCTTGCATTCACATCCCTAACAACCCCATCCATAAACAAAGTAAACAACATGGAGACATCACACACCCCTGCCGCAAACCTACATACACTGAGAACCAATCACTTACCTCTCTTCCAACACGTAACACATGCCTTAACATCCTCGCTATATAAATATATATATATATAATATATATTATATACTAATATATATATATATATATATATAAGAATATATATATAAGATATATAATAGTTTTTTAACTTTGTCGCTGTCTCCCCGGCGTTTGCGAGGTAGCGCAGGAAACAACGAAAGAAATGGACCAACCCCCCCCATACACATGTTATATACCTACGTCACACACGCAAATATACATAACCTAGCACAGCTTTCCATGGTTTACCCCAGACGCTGTCACATTGCCTTGAATTCAATCCACTGACACACGTCAGCCCCGGGTATACACATCGCTCCAATTCACTCTATTCCTTGCCCTCCTTTCACCCTCCTGCATGTTCAGGCCCCGATCACACAAAATCTTTTCACTCCATCTTTCCACCTCCAATTTGGTCTCCCTCTTCTCCTCGTTCCCTCCACCTCCGACACATATATCCTCTTGGTCAATCTTTCCTCACTCATTCTCTCCATGTGCCCAAACCACTTCAAAACACCCTCTTCTGCTCTCTCAACCACGCTCTTTTTATTTCCACACATCTCTCTTACCCTTACGTTACTCACTCGATCAAACCACCTCACACCACACATTGTCCTCAAACATCTCATTTCCAGCACATCCATCCTCCTGCGCACAACTCTATCCATAGCCCACGCCTCGCAACCATACAACATTGTTGGAACCACTATTCCTTCAAACATACCCATTTTTGCTTTCCGAGATAATGTTCTCGACTTCCACACATTCTTCAAGGCCCCCAGAATTTTCGCCCCCTCCCCCACCCTATGATCCACTTCCGCTTCCATGGTTCCATCCGCTGCCAGATCCACTCCCAGATATCTAAAACACTTCACTTCCTCCAGTTTTTCTCCATTCAAACTCACCTCCCAATTGACTTGACCCTCAACCCTACTGTACCTAATAACCTTGCTCTTATTCACATTTACTCTTAACTTTCTTCTTCCACACACTTTACCAAACTCAGTCACCAGCTTCTGCAGTTTCTCACATGAATCAGCCACCAGCGCTGTATCATCAGCGAACAACAACTGACTCACTTCCCAAGCTCTCTCATCCCCAACAGACTTCATACTTGCCCCTCTTTCCAAAACTCTTGCATTTACCTCCCTAACAACCCCATCCATAAACAAATTAAACAACCATGGAGACATCACACACCCCTGCCGCAAACCTACATTCACTGAGAACCAATCACTTTCCTCTCTTCCTACACGTACACATGCCTTACATCCTCGATAAAAACTTTTCACTGCTTCTAACAACTTTCCTCCCACACCATATATTCTTAATACCATCCACAGAGCATCTCTATAATCAACTCTATCATATCCTTTCCAGAACATACATGCTACATATCAAATACCATTTGCTTTCTAATATTTCACACATACATCTTCAAAGCAAACACCTGATCCACACCATCCTTCTACCACTTCTGAAACCACACCTGCTCTTCCCCAATCTGATCTTCTGTACATGCTCACCCTCCATCAATTAAATACCCTCCCATATAATTACCAGGAATACTCAACACAACGTTATACCTCTGTAAATTGTGCGAAAGTTTGAAATATCTAAATATATATATATATATAATATATATATATATATATAAAAATATATATATATATATATATATTATATATTGTTGCTTTTTCAAGCCCGCGAAGCGGGTGGAGGGGGTTGCATTTCATGTATGGCGGGGTATCGACGGAATGGATGAGCAGCAAGTATGAATGTGTATATCTGTATATGTGTGTGTACGTTAGAAATGTATAGGATGTATATGTTGCTTGTGTAGCGTTTTATGTATAAAGACATTGAGTTGTTGGGTTGGCCATTCTTTCGTTTGGTATCGTGCACTAAAATCGCTAACGCACGAGAGACAGCGGACTAATATAATAAAAAATACTGAATATATATTATATATATATATATATGATATAAATAGATATATATATAAAAATTCCCCATTTGACTTGTATGGGTAGAGAGCGAGTGTTGTCCCACCAACCTGTCACATCTTATGGGTGTAGTGTATTTTGTGCGGTGTGTGAGTGTTGTTTGTGTTGTGGTGTGTGGTGGGTATGTGGTGTGTTTGTGTACGTGTGTGAGTGTGTGTGTGGTGTGTGTGTGTGGTGTGTGTGTGGTGTGTTCTGTGTGTGTGTTATCCGGACTTGCCATGCATGGGTCAGTCACCGGGTGGTGATAGTAGCAAGTTCCAGTTGATGAATGAGCAGGAAACAATCTCGTCAAGTAACTCCACGTTCCTGGCAAACCTGACTCGTATCTAATGTTGCTCCTCTTGAAGGGTTTCAAGTGTTGTAAATGATTGACCGTCCGCACACCTAACCTACACTCACTTTGAGTACGTAGACTTCCGAGTCTTGTAACTCATAACCCCCCTACCCCTATAAATCCGGATTGTGTATATAATAAATGGCAAATTGACAGATGGAACGGTCATCAATCAACCGCGCGTGGTGGCGGCGGGGAGAGGAGGGCAGATGGTGACGGTTATCAGGAAGGTGGACGGTCCCCGACCTAACTTCCACATCAACCCCTTATTGTCGGGTTGGGTTCGTGGCGGCCGATTAGAACTTAATACCAAGGACATTGGGGTATTTATGCTGGGCCAACCTCTCCACAGCGCCCCACAACTGATGACTTGCTCACAGGTTAACATAACTCGCGTTTTTTTTTTTTTCCGTTTTTTGTTGTTCCTTTTCGCTATTAACTCGACGATTTAAAATTTTTAAAAAAAAAATGTTTTGGCCCAGTGATTTTCAGTATGATCCAGTTTTTTTTTCATATTTCTGGTGGCTCTGGGTAGACCTTGAGATGTGGAACAGCACATCAACAGGGGCCTGCCGTCAGTAATCCTTTGTGTTAGTTACCGCCCGAAGAGTTCGTAATGAAAACGTTAGTTTTTCCATTCAAATCGGAACGACATTTTACTCCGCAGTAGCAAATGCACCTGTGCAAATACAGGAGGCGAAAGGAAGTAGAATGTGAGTTCAAATTCTAAGTACCTGTCTGGTCCCTCGTAATCTACCCAATGTGCGGAATTCATATTCGCGACCAAACTGGTCGATGGCTACGTCCGTGGAATCCCGTGGACCGATGACGGTCGGCAGTTTTTACATGGCTCCGAATAACACTGTTTATTGTGATGGTTAGACGAAAGACTGATTTGATTGAAATATTTTGTTTGATATTTTTTATAATCAGACTTCTAAGTAGACAAGATAAAGGATTTAATCAACTAAGTGAACAAAGAACGGGACTTTCAACACCTACCTATACACAGTTAGGTTTGCCGGAAAGCCGCAAGCAGGGTCGTACTTCTACTCTTGGGACCAAGTGCACCGACCTTACAGTCCACAGGTTACGTAATGTGCAACATGCTCACATTCAGTATGTGGCGCGTGATGACTGGTCAGGGTACCCGATTCGAATCAGTATTGTTGAAGATCCGCAGCAAATGTGTATATAATAATATAATATATAAAAATATATATATATAATATATATTATATATATATATATATTCATTTCTATTAATTTGCCTTTGTCGCTGTCTCCCGCGTTAGCGACGTAGCGCAAGGGAAACAGATGAAAGAATGGCTCCAACCCACCCACAATACTCATGCAGATACTACACGCCACACACCAAATATACATACCTATACATCCTCAATTTATACATATAAAATACACACACAGACATATACATATGTACACGTACATAATTTCCCTGGGCTGCCCTTTTTTTCAACCCCCGCCACCCCCGCCACACCTGGAATAACCAAACCCCCCCCCCCCATGTGTGGCCCAGGTAGCCCCCCTAGTGAAAGACAAAAAAGGGGCCCCAATTCGTTTACAACCCTTTGCCCCAGCTGTCATGTAAAAAGCACCGAAACCACACTCCCTTTCCCCATCCAGGCCCCCCAAACTTTTCCCTGGTTTTAAACCCCCCCAAAGCTTCACAAGCCCTGGTTCAATCCATTGACCTCAAAGTCGACCCCCCGGGAAAACCACATCGTTCCAATTCACTCAATTTCCCTTCACGCCTTTTACCATCCTGCAAATTCAGGCCCCCCATCACTCAGAATCTTTTTTACTCCAACTTTCCACCTACAAAATTTTTTTCCCCACTTCCCGTTCCCATCCCCCTTCTACACTATATCCTCTTTTTCAAAACTTTCCTCCCCATTCCCCCATTTGACCAAAATATTTCACTTAAAACCCCCTTGTGCCTCTCCCAACCCCGCTCTTTTTATTTTTAAACATCTCTCTTACCCTTTTTAAATTTCTTACTCGTTTAAAACCCCCTCACACCAAAATATTTTCCTCAAAAAATCTCATTTAAAACGCAACCCCCCCCCTCCTCACAACCCTATCTCTATACCCACGCCTCGAAACCATATAACTTTGGGTTGGAAACCCACTTTTCCCTTCAAACATACCCATTTTTGTTTTCCGAGAAAATTTTCCCTGGGCCCTTCCAAAACTTTTTCATCACTCCCAGAATTTTCGCCCCCCCCCCACCCTGTGACCGCTTTCCGTTCAATGGTCAAACCCGCTGCTAAATCCACCCCCAGATATCTAAAACATTTCCCCATTTTTCCCTCCGGGTTTTCCCTTCAAACCTACCCCCCCAATTGACTCCCCCCTCAACCAAACTGCCCCCCTAAAAACCTTGCCTTATTCCTTTTAAACTCTCAGCTTTATTCTTCCACACCCCTTTCCCAAAACTCAGTCCCAGCTTCTGAGTTTCCACCAAAACACCCAAATCACCCCAAAAATCATCACGAAAATTTAAATTCACCCCCCAAGCCCCTCACCACAACAGACGCATCTACCCCACTCCCCAAAACTCTTGAAATCACCTCCTCAACAACCCCATCCATAAACAAATTAAAAAACCCAAAGGGAGACAACACACACCCCTGCCGCAAACCAACTTTCACTGAAAACCCAAATTTAAACTTTCCTTCCTTCCTACCCCGACACATCCCTTAATCCTCGAAAAAAAATTTTAAACTGCCCCAAGCAACTTCCCTCCCACACCATAAACCCCTTAAAATACTTTCCCCCAGAGCATCTCTTCAACCTACAAATGCCTTCCCCACTAAAAAGGGTTTGGGAAAAGGATGGGTATTTTTGGGGGTTGCCAAAGAAACCTGGGCATGAAAGAAAGACCCAAAAAGGGGCCATGGTTTTGGACTTTTGGGTGAGGTTTAAGCAGTTTTATGCACGAGACCGGGTTATAATGAGGGGGTTTTTGAAAGCGAAGGTGGAAAATTGGGGCAGTTGAGGGAATTTTTTGGTGAAAAGGGTTTTTTTCAGTGTTGTAAATGGAAAGGGGAAAAAGAGCTTGTATATTTGTTTGCAGAAAAAAACTGGTGATTGGGAATCCGGTTTAAAAAGAGATATATGCTTCAGTATGCGTATGTAAGAAAGGGAGAAGGGCCAAGAGCGTTTTTTTAAAATTCCGTTTTAATTAAAAGGGCGTGTGAAAGAGAGACTTTTGGATTTTAATGTGCTGAGGGGGCATCGGGAGGGATGTCGAACTTTAACTTGTGGGGGAAAAAGGGTGAAGATTTTAGAAGTTTTCAGAAAAAAAAGAAGAATGTTGGGATGAAGGGGAGTGGTAAAGAAAAAGTGAGTTTAAAAAAAGGGAGACGTGTGAGGAAGTACCATGAGAGACTGAGTGCAGAAGGGAAAAGGTGAGAGAAAAGGGACGTAAGGGGGATTGGGGGGGAAATTAAATGTATTTGGGGAAGATTGATCTTGCGCAAAAAAAGCTTGGGGGCATGAACCCAAAGGGAAGGGGGGCAATAAGGGGGGAAAATTGAGGGGGGTTTTGGATGAATAAGTACGATTATCAGTGAAAGAGAAGAGAGGGAATTGGACAAATTTTGCGGAAATGAGCAAAAGACTGGGAAATGTATAAAAGAAAGAGGGAGGGGGCCAAAAGAAAGGTGCAAAAGGGGGAAAAAGAGGGCAAATGAGAGTTGGGGGAGAGTAAACTTTAAAAATTTTTGGGAGAAAAAAAGATGTTTTTGGAAAGGGGGGGGGGGGGAAAAAAGTGCGAAGACAAGAGAACAAAAGGAACACCGGTGAAGGGTTTTATATGGGGAGGAAAAAAAAAGTAAGGTGATTTTAGAAGGAGAAAAGGGGGAGTATTTTTAAGGTTGTTGAATGTGTTTGATGTGAGTGACAGATATAAAGGGGGGTTTTTTGGGCGAAAGGGGGTTTTGCGAAGTGAGAGAATTTAAGGGGAATGATTTTTTGGGAAACCCGGAAAAAAAGGAAGGGAAAAAACTATAAAAATAACTATATATATAAATAAATATTATATATCAAATTTTTATAAAAAAATATATAAAAAAGTCCACAGGGAAAATGAAGCACGATAATTCCCCCTGGACTCGGGAGGAAAAACTTGATCCCGCGCAAAAATTTGATCCTTTTTTTAAAAAAAAAAAAAATATATTTTATTATATAAATTATAATTAATATATAAAAATGCCCAAAAAAAATAAAAACTAGCGGGGGTCCAATTTCCCCCGGGCGGCTGGGGAAAAATTCCCCCTCAAGTGGTTTTAAGATCTCTGAAAATTAAAACCTTTTAAACCTGATAAATGTGTTCACATTTTCCGATTGGCGGGCGTAACTTGACGCTGACGGCCTAATTAAGAGTAGTTGTGACCTTAACCGTCCCATAGGCCCTTGAACTCAGTTGAGCCAAACCCAAACCCCCGTTTTTCTATGTCAGCCAGCTGAGTGCCTCGACGTCTACACCCACCCCGAAAATTTAGCGGGCCCCTCCTCCTCCCCTCCCGCCCCCCCTGTATCTTTGTTTTCCCCTTCTGAACATCTCTGGTTTTTTTTTATCCCAAATTGTAAATAAAGTAACCAAACTTGAAAAACGTATTCTACTCCTGACCAAATACCAGCGGAACAGTTTTCTGAATTTTCATTCTCCACTACTTAATATCACCCGTCCCTTTCCAACAATAGTCGATTGCTTTAACAAACCTCTTTCGGTTTGGGCTTCGCGAGAGTTTAGGTAGAGAAAACACCACCATCTCGCCACAGG
>NW_027265114.1:0-9457 GCF_036320965.1 Panulirus ornatus
AGGTAAAAAAAAAAGGGAAAATGAGATTTTGGGGTGAGAGAGTATCATTAAATTTTAGGGAGAAAAAAAAGATGTTCGGGAAGGAGGTAAATAAAGTGCGTAAGAAAAGGGGAGCAAATGGGAACTTCAGTGAAGGGGGGCCAAAATGGGGGGTGATAACAAGTAGTGGGGGGGAATTTTTTTGAAAAGGAGATGGATTGGGGTATTTTGGGTTTTTTTTAAATGTTTTTGATGTTTAAAAGTGGCAATATAGCGGGGTTTTGGTCGGGGTGGTGTGAAAAGTGAGAGGGGTTGGGGAAAAATGATTTGGTAAACGGGAGAAGAGGTGTGAAAGTTTTTGGAAAAGGGATAAAAAGCCGGCAAGGCAGCGGGTTTGGATGGTTTTGCAGGGGAAAATTTAAAAAAAAAGGGGGTTTGATTTGTATTGTTGACTGGTTGGAAAGGTTTAAATTTAATGTATGTATGACTCATGGTGAGGTGCCTGAAGATTGGGGGAAATTTAAGTGCAAGTGCCATTGTAAAAAAGGAAAAGGGGGAAAAGAGTAAAGTGCTCAAATTACAGAGGTTAATTTTTTGTTGAGTTTTCCGGGGAAATTAAAAGGGGGAGGGTATTGGTTGAGGGGGGTGAAGGCATGAAAGAGAATCGATTGGGGAAGAGCAGTGTGGTTTCGAAGGGGTAGAGGAGTTTTGGATCAGGTTTTGCTTTGAAGTTTGTTGTGAGAAATACTTAAAAAAAGCAAATGGATTTGAAATGTGCATTTAGGGGTTTTTGGAAAGAAGGCATATGATAGATTGTTTGAGATGCCTGGGGAAAGGTTTTAAGAATTTTATTTTTGTGGGGGAAAAGGGTTGTTAGAAGCAGTGAAAAGTTTTTATGGGATGTAAGGATGGTACGTGTAGGAAGAGGGAAAGGGGATTGGTTTCAGTAAATTTTTTGGTTTTGGGGGGCGGGGGGGTGTTGTTTTTGGGTTTTTTTTCTCCATGTTGTTTAATTTGTTTTGGGAGGGGGGTTGTTGGGGAAAGGGGGTTTAAAGAAAAGGTTTTTTGGAAAGGGGGGAAAGTATAAAGTTTTTGGGGTTGAGAGAGTTTGGGGAAGTGAGGTTTTTTCAGTTTTTGTTGGGTTGTGATACAGCGCGGGTTTGGGTGATTCATGGGGAAAAAGAAAGGGGAAGAAGCTGGGGGGGAACTTAAAAAAGTTTTGGGAAAGGGGGTGTTTTGGGAAAAAAAAACGGAAAGGGTTAAGAGTAAATGTGAAAAAGAAAAGGTTATTTGGGTTTTCCCGGGGGTTTGGTTTTGAGGGCCCCAAGTAAATTTGGGGAGGTGATTTTTTGAAGGGAAAAAAAAAAACGGGGAGGAAGTGTTTAAGTGTTTTAGATATCGGGGAGGGGAAATCTGGCAGCGGAGGGAAAACCAGGGAAAGGGGGGAAGGGGAAAATTCATAGGGTGGGGGGTTGGGGGGGGGGGGGAAAATTTCCTGGGGGGCCTTTAAGGGAATTTTGTGGAAGTCGAAAAACTTTTATCTGGGAAAAAAGGGCAAAAATTGGTATGTTTGCAGGAATAGGGGTTTCCAAACAATGTTGTAGGGTTTTTGCGGGGGCGTGGGCTATGGATAGGTTTTTGGCGGAGGAGGTTGGATGTGTTTGGGAAAAAATTTGTTTGAGGCCCAAATGGGGGTTGGTGTGAGGTGGTTTTTTTTGGGTTTTGGAAGATAAACGTAAGGGAAAGAAGAGGATTTTTGGAAATAAAAAGAGCGGGGTTTTGGTTAAAATTGAGAGCAAAAAGGGGGTGTTTTAAAAGTGGTTTTGGGCACATGGAGGGGGATGAGTGAGGAAAAAAATTGACCAAGAGGTTTTATGTGTCGGAGGTGGGGGGGGAAAAAAGGAGAAGAGGGAGACCCCAAAAAGGAGGGGGAAAGATGGAGTGAAAAAGATTTTGTGTGATCGGGGCCTGGGAACCTTTCAGGAGGTGAAAGGAGGGCAAGGAATTTGAGTGGGAATTTGGGGCGATGTGGTATAACCGGGGCTGGGCGTGGGTTTTCAGGGGATTGAAGGGAAGGCATGTGAAGCGTCTGGGGTAAAAACCCTGGAAGTGTGTTGTTTTTTATATTTGGGGTGTGGGGACGTATTTTATATACCTGTGTATTTGGGGGGGGGTTGGGCCATTTTTTTCGTTGTTTCCTTCGTCCTCGCAAAAACGGGGGGACAGCGACAAAGTATAATAAAATATATAAATATATATTTATATACTTTATATATAATATATATATTATATATATATATATATATTATGTAAATTTTTATATTTATATTATTTTTTTTTTTTTTTTTTTTTTCATTTCTATAAAGCCTTTTTCCCCCCCTCAGCGAGGTTTTCATAAGAATAGAGGACTGAGGGCTTTGGGGGGAAATCCTCCCAAATTGGCCCCCTTTTTGTTCCTTCTTTTGGGAAAAACATAAATGAGGGGTGGGGATTTCCCGCCCCCCCCCCTCCCTCCCCCTTTTAGGGGCCTTCGCAAGCAGGGAATACGTGGGAAGTATTCCTTTTTTTCCCCTTTCCCCCGGGGTTAAAATTTTTTATATATTTTTTTATTTATATATATTATTTATATATTTTTATATATATTTTTTTTTATATATTATTTTTATATATATATTTTAAATATATACGCCAAAAATAAAATAACCCCTACTTTGCAATGTACCCAAAAAAATTTTACAAAACAGAATATACCCTATATACACATGCACAAAAACAAAATGTCTGCCTTTATTCCCTTCTCATCGCCACCTCGCCACAATTTTTATAAAAATCCCCTCCCCTCTTTTTGTGCAGGTTGGGGGTAGGGAAAGGACAACAAAAGGGCCCCAAATTTTGTTCCACTTAGTGTCTGCTGTCATGCAATAATGCACGAAACCACAGCTCCCTTTCCAAAAATCTAGGCCCCAAAGAACTTTCCATGGTTTATCCCGACCCCTTCAATGCCCCGATTCAATCCATGATAGCAAGGGCACCCGGTATACCCACGATTGCATTATCTTTTCCTTGCCCCCCTTTCAACCCCCCTTTCATGTTTAGGCCCCCAAACACTCAAAATCTTTTTCAATCCATCTTTCCCACCTAAAATTTTGGGCTCCCCCCCTTCTCCTCGTTCCCCCCACCCCCGACACCCTTAAACCTCTTGGGCAATCTTTCCTCAATTTTATTCTCTCCCTGTCCCAAACCATTTTAAAAACCCCTCTTCTGCTTTTCTCAAAACCCCGCTTTTTATTTTTCCCCACCCCTCTTACTCTTTAAAATTACTTACTGATCAAAACCACCTCACAGCACATATTTTCCCAAACACCCTCATTTAACACATCCACCCTCCTGGCATACTTTATCCATATCCCACGCCTCGAAAACCTAAAAAACATTTTTGGGAAACCCACTTTTCCCTTAAAATACCTATTTTTTGTTTTCCCAAGATAATTTTCCCGGGATTTCCACACATACTTAAAGGCTCCCGTTTTTTCCCCCCCTCCCCCCCCTATGTTTTCACTTCCGCTTCCTTTGGTTTCCACCCGCTCCCAGATCCACTCTCAGAAAATCTAAAACACTTACTTCCCCATTTTTTTCTCCATTCAAACTTATTTTCCCAAAATTGACTTGACCTAAACCCCAAAATGTACCTAAGACCTTGCTTTATTCACATTTACTTTTAAATTTTTTCTTTTTTCACCCCACTTTCCCAAAAACTCAGTCACCAGCTTTTTGCGTTTTCACATGAATCAGCCTTTGCGATGTTAAATCGGGAACAAAAACCCTGACTCATTCCCCAGCTCTTGATCCCCAACGACTTTTATTTCCCCCTTTTTCCCAAAAACTCTTGCATTTCACCTTCCCTAAAACCCATCCATAAAAAAAAATTTAAAACCCCAACCATGGAGAATCACCCCCCCTGCCCCCAAATCTACATTCACTGGAACCAACACTTTCCTCCCTCCTACACGTCACATGCCGAAATTTCCCCTAAAAAAACTTTTCACTGTTCTAAAAAACTTGTCTCCCACCCCTTATTTTTCTTATTTCCTTCTACGGCATCTCTTTCCTCTACAGTATGCCTTCCCCCAAAATCCATAAATGCTACTTTCAAACCCATTTTCCTTTTCAAAGTTTTTTCATACATTTTTTAAAACCCAAAACCCCTTGAATCCCCCAATCCCACCACTTTTTAAACCACACTGCTCCCCCCCAAATTTGATGCTCTTTTCATGCCTTCATCCTCTCAATCAATCCCCTAACATATAATTTCCCAGGAATACTAAAAACAAACTTTTCCCCCCCCTGAAAATTTTGAGCATCACTCTTGCCCCCTTTGCCTTTATACAATGGCACTATGCAAGCATTCCGAATTCTCAGGCACCTCACCATGGTTTTAAACATACATATAAAATATATAGTTTACGAAAAAAGTGTATATAAAACGCGCCCCTTCATGGGAACTTACAGAGCTCCAACAACCAGGATCAACCCTGGGCCCCTTTGTGAAAGGGGTTTGGAATGCTAACCGCTAGGTTTAAGGGGGACTGTATAATGGGAAAACCCAACTATTCGAAATAATAATTTATCGAATACCCTTCGTCTCACAAGGGTGAGCAACGGGGTCTATCGGTTTTTTCCGAACAGAAAAAAATAGCCATGATAGCGTTTTACCGAACCTGACTGTACAAAGCGGAGTTATATGGGAAAACGAAAAAGTGTTTATGAACGGGGCACCTTCATAGAACTTTCAAAGCTCAACAGCCCGGATCGAAACCCGGGACCCTTGTGCAAGGGCAGGGATGCTAACCGCCCAGGGTTTGGGGGCTGGGATTTAAAAGGAAACAAAAATATTCGAAAAACTAAGTTTTTTGATAATATATATTATTTTTTAAAATTTTATATATATATATATATATATATATATATAATATATATTAAAATATAATTTAAATTTTAAATATACTTTATTTTTTGACTTTCCCAAAAATTCCCCTTTTAAACCCTACCCTTTATCATAGCCCACTCTTTACCATTTTTTCATTTAAAACTATATACCTTTTAAGGGGTAAAACGTTTCCACCCTCCCCGATTGTGACCCGTTTTTTATACCCATACCTCGATGCTTCCCAGAGGCCCCCCCCCCCCCCTACCCACTCATTTCCTTGACCTTGATTCCGTTCGTTTCCCCTTCCAGGTATTTTAAAAACCCCCTCGCTTTCTCTTTTTTATTTAATTTGAAGTCACCCCCCCCAGGTTAAAAATGTCTCTGCAGTGGTCCAAATTGTTTACCTGCCTTTTTTTCACACTTTTTAGACCTATTGAATTTTTAGCGGTTTTTTTTTACAGAAAATTTAAAACTCACTTAGCAGTTTAAAAATGACAATGCGAGAGTAGTCTATTGCCTTATCGAACCCATCATTTTTTCCCAGTTTCGTAAAGTTCCCTTGGGCCTTTCATAAGAAGAAAAAAGAGGGGCGCGGAATGTTCTTGGTACAAGGGGGAAAATTGTTTTGGACTGTGACCCTTTGGTTTTAAAAAGCTAGTGGTTTGTGGATGAGGTATATCCCAATAATGGCCTTGACCTTTTAGGTTTTTTTGGGAGCATGTATGGGAAATTATTTTGGAGGCTAAAAAAATGTAAAGGGATTCATTAATTAGTTAGCATTGCGAGGGATAGGCTGGGGGGGATGGGGGGTTTGTTATGGAAGGGGTATTAGTGTTTATAACCATTTTTATGTGATGTGGTAGCTTGTAGGTGATGAGGGACACGTCTTTGATGTTATGTACGTGTGTATGTTGACACGGAAACGTTTTGGGAATTTGGGATTTGGGGTTTTGATGGGCACCAGTCAAAAATCGCAGGGTTTTTAACAGGTGGGGTGTGGGGGTTTTAAAAGGGTTAAAAAGTACCACAACAACATGAAATAACAGTTGTTCATCAAGTGGTGGATTATAACATATAACCTTTGCATTTGTCTTTTCCTGGTAATGCTTGTATACATCTGGAAGCGGACGTGTGTACATGAGTGAACTTGGACATATGTTTTACTTAAGTATCTTGTTAATCTGTTAGTGTATACCGTGGGAGAACTTTTAACAATTGGAGCCACGCCTCCTGTAACTGTTTTATGATCACGTAGTTCCTTAAATTTTCGAGCTGTAGCCACATTCTCTTGTTCTTAGCTTAACTTGTTCGAAGGGTCCTTGACCATGGTACTGAGGAAGTGCTTCCTCACTTCCCTTCATACGCTTCTACAAAGCAACCATTTGGCCTTTTTGTTCCAGCCTCTCTCTTGTCAGTGAGAAACGTCATCAAGGCCTCTTACATATTCCTGCTCAGTTATCATGTCTAGCCTACGATTTCTTTCTTCCGTCGTGAGTAGGTTTATTCATAGCTCATTTCTCTCCTTCTGGTATAGTAACATTTTCTGTCGCATTGCTTTGAGCTGCTTCATATAGAGGTTGGAAAATTCAACTTCTCTTTATCTATCCTTAAAGTAGATGTTTATGGATTCGTAGTTTCCTTTCCTTGTACTCAGTATTTTTTTTTGACTAACATCCTTCAGTATACACTTCTTTCACTTCATTGTCCATCTTGAGCGCTGACTTTTTTTTTCCAAGTGGGAGTCCATAAACAATGTTTTCAGCGAGCAATTTTAATCTTCGTAACAAATTAAATCCATTTTTTGGTTTTTTCATCTACCCTTTTTTCACAATTTTTGAATTCTAGGAGTCTAAAACTACCCTGTTTTCCCTCCCCCCTTTATGGATCTAAACTTCTAAAAATTTATAGCTGTGTTTTATAGGTGGGGTCCGGGAAAATTTGAGGATTTTTTTTTTTTCCTGAAAATTGAGGCTGTACGTCCCGGGTTTCCCTCATTGTTTTCGTCAAAACAATCTTCTCTAAAGGGTTTGTACCCCGGAAAGATTTAAAGAAGATTTCATCAACCTGTTTTTCCCCAGAAGTTTGGCGGGTTAAAAAGGCGGGACTTTTTTTCCCAACGTTCTCGGCTTTCTTTTTTAGGGTTCATTAGAAAGGGCTGACCCTTCCCCGCCTCCCTTTCTCCCCCCTTACTTGTATATCCCTCTGGGGTTTGTGTTCTTTCCCGTCCTCGCTCGGCTTGGTATTGTTAGATTTGTATGCCAAGCTTTTTTTTTCCTCCATTTCGGGTTTTAAAATTTAGGGTTCTTTCCTTTTCCCCAGTAAACCATCAGTGTTCTTAACTCATGTTTTAACACAGTTTTTTCCTTTCCGCTGCTTCCTCCCTGTGGCGTTAATACTGTCTTTTTGTGCCCGGTGTTAAAAAATTTTTTCCAAATTTTTTTTCTTCGCTTGATCTTTTCTGTTTTCCCCCTTGCCCTTCCATTTTTTTTTTGTTTTTCTGTTTGCTGAAACGGAAAAAGAGCAACTGAACCCCTTTTCTTTAGGGCCCAAATTAATTACGCAAATTTTAAATTTAAATTTTTTCATTAAAAAACAGTTGACTCGAGCCCAATTTTATGAAAGGGTCTTGGTGTTCCCCGGGCCCCTTTCTGGGGATCCTGCAGTCCAAGGCCACGCTTTTCCCAATTTAGCAGGGAAATTTTATGTCCTTTGGTTTGAGTTTTTTGAGAGGGTTGTCTCCCAATGATTAGGCCCCGTGAAAAAACTAACTTTTCCCTTTGTGGTGTAACCTTGAGGGAGGGGAGTCGGAAAAAACCCCTTATGCGATATGTTATTTTTTATATTATTTTATATATATATATATATATATTTTATATTATATATATTATATTTTTTAATATATTTTTATTTATTTTTTATTTTGGTTTGTCGTGTCCTTTCCCCCATTGAGCGGAGGTTTTGCGCAAGGAAACAGGGCGAAGAATGGCCAACCCACCCCCTTTCCCCTGTATATGGGATACACGTCCCCACACGGGAAAATTTTACATACCCATACATCTCAATGTATTATATATATTTATATATATATATTTTATATATATATATATATTATAAAATATTTTATATATTTTAATTATATTATATATATATATATTATAAATTTTTTATATTATTATATATATATAGTATATATATATATATATATTATTTATTTATATACTATATAAATATTATTTTATTATATATATACATATAAATATATATATTTTAATAATATTTTATATATATTTTATATTTATATTTTTATATATTTATTTTATATTTTTAAAAATATATGGTGTGGGAGGAAAAATTTTTAGGGAAACAGGGGAAAAATTTTTTTTCGGGATGTAAGGGGATGTTTTACGTGTAGGAAGAGAGGGAAAATGATTGGTTTTCAGTGAATGTAGGTTTTCGGCAGGGGTGGTGATGTCCCATGGTTGTTTAATTTGTTTATGGATGGGGGGTTTTTAGGGAGGTTAAAAGCAAGAGTTTTGGAAAGGGGGGCAACTATGAAGTTGTTGGGGTTTAGGGCTTGGGAAGTGAGTCAGTTGTTGTTTCGTGATGATACAGCGCTTGGGGGCTGATTTTTATGTGAGGGAAAAAGGGGAAGCTGGTGATGAGTTTGGTAAAAAGGGGTGGAAGAAGAAAAGTTAAGAGTAAATGTGAATAAGAGCAAGGTTATTAGGTAAATTGGGTTGAGGGTCAAATCAATTGGGAGGTGGGGTTTGAATGGGAAAAAATGGGGGAAATGGAAATTTTTTTAGATATCTGGGGTGGATCTGGCCAAACGGATGGAAACCCTGGAGCGGAAGTGGGGGTCAAAGGATGGGGGGGGGGGCCCAAAATTCTGGGGGGCCCTTTAAAGGGAAAGTGGGGAAGTTTGAGAACATTTTTCGGGAAAACAAAAAAAGGGTTGTTTGAAGGAATAGTGGGGTTTCCCAAAAATGTTGTATGGTTGGGGAGGGGTGGGCTATGGATAGAGTTGTGCGCAGGAGGATGGGTTTGGGTGGAAAGGGGATGTTTTTAGGAAATGTGTGGTGTGAGGTGGTTTTGACGGGGTGAGTAAGGAAGGGTAAGAGAGATGTGTGGAAATAAAAAGAGCGTGGTTGAGAGAGCAGAAGAGGGTGTTTTGAAGTGGTTTGGGCACATGGAGAGAATGAGTGAGGAAAGATTGACCAAGAGGATATATGTGTCGGAGGTGGAGGGAACGAGGAGAAGAGGGAGACCAAATTGGAGGTGGAAAGATGGAGTGAAAAAGATTTTGTGTGATCGGGGCCTGAACATGAAAGGGGGGTTTTAAAGGGGGGCAAGGAATAGAGTGAAATTTAAACGATGTTTGGTTACCGGGGTTGAGTGCTGTCAGTTTGGGTTGAATCAAGGCATGTGAAGGTCTGGGGGTTTTAAAAATGGAAAGCTTTTTGTAGGTATGTTTTTTTGCGTGTTTTGGAGTATTTATAACTTGTTTTGGGGGGGGGGGGCCCCTTTCTTTCGTTGTTTTCCTTTCGCTAC
>NW_027265115.1:0-5737 GCF_036320965.1 Panulirus ornatus
ATAGACACGCCTCGTAACCATACAACATTGTTGGAACCACTTTTCCTTCAAACTACCCTTTTTCTGCTTCCGAGAAAATTTTCGACACCCCACACATTTTAAAGGCCCCCAAATTTTCGCCCACCCCCCCCCCCCCAACCCTATGATTCACTTCCGTTTGTTTCATCCGCTGCCAATCACTAAAAGATACCCAAAAACACTTTACTTCCTCCATTTTTCTCCATTAAAATTACCCCCCAAATTTGACTTGACCCCAACCCTACTGTATCAATAACCTTGCTCTTTTTCACTTTTACTTCAATTTTTTCTTTCCACACTTTCCCCAAACCATCACCATTTGCATTTCCCCTGAATCCCACGAGCGCGGGTCATCAGGAAAAAAACTGACTCACTTCCAAGCTCTCTCATCCCCAAAGATTCATCTTCCCTTTTTCCCAAAACTTTTGCATTCACCTCCCTAAAAACCCCCATCCATAAACAAATTAAACCCCCATGGAACATAAACACCCCTCCGAAAACCTACCTTCACTGAGAACCAATCATTTCTCTCTCCTACACACACACCTTACATCCTCGAAAAAAACTTTCACTGCTTTTAAAAACTTCCCCCACCCCAAATTTTTTAAAAAAATATTTTAGTCGAAACAGACTGGGAAAGCAAAAATGGGTATGTATAAGGAATAGTGGTTCCAACAATTTTTAAAGGTTGCGAGGTGTGGATAGGGGATAGAGTTGGCGCAGGGGGAGGGATGTGCTGAAATGAGATGTTTAGGCAAGTTGGTGAGGGGGTTTGATCGATAAGAAAACGAAAGGTAAGAAGATGGGGAAATAAAAAAAAGCGTGGTTGAGAGAGCAGAAGGGGGGTTTTTTTAAAAATTTTTGGTCAATAAGAATGGTGAAAAAGATTGACCAAGGGATAATGGTCGGAGGTGGGGGGAAACGAGGAAAAGAGGGGCCCAAATTGGAGGGGAACGATGGATGAAAAAGATTTGTGTGATCGGGCCTGAACATGCAGGGGGGGAAAGAGGCAAAAAATTAGATAAATTTGGGAGCGATAGTTTCCCGGTTTTTACGTGCTGTCATGGTTTGAATCAAGTCATGTGTATGGGGGTGGTTGGGCCATTACTTTCGTCTGTTTCCCTTTCGCAACCTCGCAAAAGCGGGGGACAGCGACAAAGCAAAAAAAAAAAAAAAATATATTTTATAAATATAATATAATATATAATTAAAATATAAAAAATTTTAAAATATATATATATTATAATACACCGAAACCACAGCTCCCTTTCCACACCAGCCCCCCGAACTCCAGGTTTTTCCCAGACACTTCATATAACGGGTTTAATCCCTTGACACACCTCGACCCCCCGGAAAACCCCCGTACAATTCACTTATTTCCCTTTCACGCCCTTTTCCCCCCCGCATTTCAGGCCCCGATCATAAAACTCTTTTCCTCCATCTTTTTACCTCCAATTTGGGCTCCCACTTTACCGTTCCCCCCACCTCAACCCAAAAATCCTCTTGGGCAACTTTCCCCACTCATTCTCCAAAGTGACCAAACCTTTTAAAACCCCTTCTACTCTCTCAACCACACCGTTTTTCCCACCATATCCTTCCCTATATTTTGTTACTCGAAACAAACCACCCACACCACATATTGTCCCAAAAAATCTTTTTTCCCCAATCCCCGTCCTGCACACAACCTAACCATAGCCCCTGCCCCGCACCATACAACATTGTTGGGGAAACCACTTTCCTTCAAAAATCCCCTTTTTGGGTCTCCCTGATAATGTTCTAAAATTCCACACATTCTTCAAGGGTCCCCCAATGTTCGCCCCTTCCCCCCCTTTGATTCCTTCCACTTCCATGGTTCCATCCCTGCTGATCCATACCCAAAAAATTTAAAAAACTTCGCTTCCTCGAGTTTTTTCCATTCAAAAATTCCTCCCCAATTGAAATTGCCCCAACCCTACCCGTAAACCAATAACTTGCTCTAATTCAATTCCCCTTTAACTTTTATCTTTCATACACCCGCCCCTGCAGTTTTTCAATGAAAAAAAACCCCCACACGGTATCATCAGCGAAAATAATGCCTACTTTCCCAAACTCTCTCATCCACAACTACTGCACACTTACCCCCCTTTTAAAAAAACTTGCATTTATATTCCTAACAACCCCATCCCTAAAAAAATTAACAACCATTGAGACATCACAACCCCCTGCCGCAAACCTACATTGACTTTAGAAGCAATATTTTTCCCCTTTTACACGTACTCATGCCTTACATCTCGATAAAAACTTTTAATTTCTTCTAAAAACTTTCCCTCACACCATATATTCTTAATCTTCCAAAGCAAACTCTATCAACTATAAAAATATGCCTTCTTTCCGGGGCCAAAAAGCTACATACAAATCCCTTTTCTTTTTTTAAGTATTTCTCACATGCTTTTTTCAAAGCAAACACCTTACCACACTCCTACCACTTTTTGAAACCAAACTGTCCCTTTCCCCCAAAGATGCTCCCGTACGTGGGGTTCAAAACCCTCTCAATCAATACCCCCCATATAATTCCCGAATACCAACAGATTTATACCTCTGGAGTTTGAACAAAAAAAAAAAATTTCCCCCCCCCCCCCCCTTTTTTTTTTTTTTCCCCTTTGCCTTTTACAATGGCACTATGCAACATTCCCAAAGCTCAGGAAAACCTCACCATAATCAGACATACATTTAAAACGTTACAACTAGTAACAAACAGAAACCCCTTTTTTGATAAATACCACTGCTATCCCATAAACCCCTGCTTCCTTCCCCGGCTTCATATTCCGCAAAGCTTTTACTAAAACTTTTCTGTTCCCAAATCTTTTTCCCAACCCTCTTACTTTGCACCCCAAACCTCGACCAAAACACACTGTATTTTGGCACTATATCACAAACGCATCAACAAACCCTCAAAATACTCACTCCATATCCTTTCACTTCACCACTACTTGTTATCACCTCCCCATTACCCCCTTTTCCCCTTTGAATTCCCCATTGCTACCTTGTCTACGCGCTTTATTTCCCCTCCTTAAAAAACATCTTTTTATTCACCCTAAAATCTAATTATATTTTTTCTCACCTCAACTCTCAATTCCCCTCTTTTTAAAAACCTCTGCACTTTCTCTGACCTCCTCCCTCTTTGTTTTATAAATTCACAGTCATTGCATATTTCCCTGAAAAAATCGTCGAAAATGCCCTCTCTTCTCTTTCCTAAAAAACTTCTTCTTACCCACCACCACTACAATTTTTAATCTGCCCACCTCCACGCTTCTCATGTCACAAACACTCTTGCGCATGCAACCCCAAATTTTCCCCAAAAAAATGATCCCATTCCCTCCAACCCCCCCTTAAAACCCTTTGTTCTCAAAATTTTTCCATTCTTTTCTCATCTCTCCTGGTACTTACTTACACAACCCTCCTTCCTATCACTTACCTGACCATTTCTCTTCACGCAAACACTTTTTTTCCCCTTTTCTGAAAACCTTTACAAATTTTCCCTCTTCGCCACCAAAGATAACGATCAGACATCACTCGTTCACCTTTTATTACATTAAAAACCAAATCTCTCTTTCCGCGCGCACTATATTTAACACGTAATCAAACGCTTTCTGGCCTCTCCCGACTTAATATTATACGTACGAAATTTTTCTTCTTTTAAAAAAAATTATTCAAAATTACCGTCCCTTTTTCAGAATTATGGCTCTTTTAACATTTCCATTTACAACAATAACACCCCCTGTATACCCGTTTTAAACCCTCAACTGCACACACTAACCTTGCATTCAAATCACCCCTCACTTAACCCGTCTCGTGCATCAAACCCCTACACAAATCATTGAGCTTTCTCCCAAAACACTGCCCTCTCATGATATTTCTTTTCAAAGCCTAGGGGCAATGCACCCAAAGATCACCCCCTTTCTCCATCCACTTTCAGTTTTACCCCCAAAACAATATAGAGTTTAATTTTACACTTATCATATACTCCCACCACTATTTTTTTCGAGTGATCCTCCCTTGCTATGTCCTGTCATAATTGCTTTTCTCCCAAAACAAATTTCCCAAACCCTACATTTAAAATGTATTTAATATATATATTAATATATATATATATATATATATATATATATATTAAAAATAAATATAAATATATATATTATAAATATATATATATATATAATATATATAAATATAATATATATAAATTTAAATTTATAAAAATTTTTTTTTTTCTTTTCGTGTTCCCGGTTTGCGAGTAGAGCAAGGAACAACGAAAGAAATGGCCCCAAACCCCCCCCCATACACAGGGATAAAATACGTCCACAACGCAAATATCATACCTACACGCTTTCAGGTTTTTCCCCCCCCACATTCACATGCCCCCCGATTCAATTCAAAAGACAGCACGTCAACCCCGGTATAAAATACCAATTTTCCACCTCCAATTGTCTCCCACTTCTTCTCCCCGATCCCCCTCCACCATCCGACACATATATCCTCTTGGTCCAATCTTTTCCTCACACATTCACTCCATGTGCCCAAACCATTTCAAAACGACCTCTTATCTGCTCTCTCAACCACGCTCTTTTTATTTCCAATATCTCTCTTACCCTTTACATTACTTACTCGATCAAACAACCTCAATCACACATTATTTCTCAACATCTCATTTCCAGCACATCCACCCTTCCTGCTCGCACAACTCTATCCATACCCACGCTCGCAAACCATGACAACATTGTTGGAAAACATTATTCCTTCAAACATACCCATTTTTCTTTCCGAATAATGTTCTCGACTTCCACACATTCTACAAGGCTCCCAGGACTTGCCCCCCTCCCCCAACCCTATGATCCTCTCCGCATTCCATGTTCCATCCGCTGCCAGAATCCACCCCCAGATACTAGGAAAAACACTTTACTTCCTCCAGTTTTTTCTCCATTCAAACTTTCATCCCAAGTGACTTGACCCTCAACCCTTACTGTAACTAATTACCTGCTACTTATTCAAATTTACCTTAACTTTCTTCTTTCACACACTTTACCAACTCAGTCACCAGCTTCCTGCAGTTTCTCACATGAATCGGCCACCAGCGCTGTATCCACAGCGAAACAACAATGACTCATTCCAAGCTCTCATCATCCCAACAACTACATACTTGCCAATCTATCTTTCCAAAACTCTTGCATTCAACACCTCCCTAACAACCCCATCCATAAACAAATTAAACAACCATGAGACATCACACAACCCTGCCGTATACCTATATTCACTGAGAACCAATCACATTTCCACTCTCCTACACGTAACACATGCCTTACATCCTCGATAAAAACTTTTCACTGCTTCTAACTTCTAACTGCCATCCCAAACACATATATTCTAACTACCATTCAGAGAGCATCTCAATCAAACTCTACATATCCCTCTCCAGATCCATAATATGCTACATACAAATCCATTTGCTTTCTAAGTATTTTCCTCAACGATACATTCTACAAAGCAAACACCTGATCCACACATCCTCTACCACTATCTGAACCATACTGCTCTTAACCCAAACTATGCTCTGTGCATGCCTCTACACTCTCATCAATACCCTCCCATTACAATTTACCGGAAATACTCAACAAACTTATACATCTGTAAATTTAGCACGCACATTTATCCCCTTTTTGCCTTTGTACAATGCCTCGATGCA
>NW_027265116.1:0-8178 GCF_036320965.1 Panulirus ornatus
TGTCGGGTAGGAGGCCTGAGACGCCATGGGGGTGTGGAGAACATCTCATCGAAACTATAAATAGCGTCAGGTATACATCAACACTTCCAAGCACTATACGGTGCGAACCCTCGAGTACGACGAATCGACCTGTGGGTTTACGTGATTGCTCGGCCATTGACCTCGGTCGTGACCTTTAGGTCACAAGGTCAAGTTATAGACAGTCAGAACAGCCCCCCCCCTCCCCCCAAATCTTCGAACTGTTCATGTTTCAAGAAGTTTAGACAACTGAAGTGACTTTCATAGCGTTACCTGGAGTTACTCCGTGGCTTAGTACGTGGTCACAGCAAAGACGCACTAAACTCGGTAATCGTGGATGGTACTGCTGTCTTGTACCTCGTGATGGGGCGAGTGCTGCTTTCAGATCGGGTATGTTCGGCACGCGGAATTTCACCAGGCGTTGATTGCGAAGATGGCGACGAAGGAGATTAACATGAATTCCATTTTATGATAAGAAATTTATTTGCCTGCCCTCATCCGATGCAGTGGACTGTGTGCACCGTCCAGGGACGACTGACAACGTTCGAGAATAAGTAGATGGACCGTAAGAAGGGGGAACAAAATATCCAGTCCGGTTATTTCTAAGAGTTGCAGTGTTCATCCAGTCCGGGGGAGAACACTCACAGCCTCAAGGGAGCTTGAGGGTTTCCTGTAGACCCAAGGCTGTGGGAGGTGGTCAGGCCCTGAGTGTTTAGGAAGGTGAAAGGTGTTTGGGAAATCTCTGGTTTTCTTGAGGAAATGATCGCTGTTTGAATTTTCCGATGCATGAAATGCTTCAGGTTCGACTACTCCTCCCTTCTCTCTCCCTCCCCCCTCTCAGCTCTGTAATGGTTGGGAGATCAGAAATGAAAGTAGAAAGTGATAGTGTAATTTTTTTCTTTGTGTGTGTGTTGTTGTGGGTGTGTGTGTGTGGTGTGTGGAGAGTACAGGTGTTGCAAGGTAGGATTTCTTCAGTGCGCTGAGGGAGTGAGTTTAGAATTGAGTAGAAAGGTTATGTTTGAATGTGGAAATGAAGAACGGCGCCTATGAAACACCCGGAAGGTGCCCACATCAATACGGGGAATGTAGGCATTGAGAAAGAGCCTGGTGTTTTTCATATGTCCGGGACGTCAAGCCGAATAGCTCACCCTTGATGGTAAGTGTAGCGCGGCAGATATTCATACTGCACGTCAACGAATTTTGCGCGATCACGTGTCCGTAAAGTATTCCTTGTTCAGTTGGTACATTGTATGTGGGAAGTTCACCTCACACCCCAGTTTAAATAAATTTTGTGAACTAAAAGAGGTAACTGCGAATTTTCACCTCACCTCTCTTTCCCTCCCTCCCCTTCCCAGTCCAGACTTTTGAGGCAAAATAAACTTTCGAGAGGGACGATATTGTGAGGGAAAAAGACCTAGATTCCTGGAGCACTCGTAGCATTTTTATGTCGGGGGTATGAGAAGCTCCTTCCCTCTACCACAGCAAGCGATGGAGTAGTAGGACTGACATTGAAGGAAAAGTGTTGAGGAGGTTTAATATTGATTGTCGGCCTCTATCCTTATTCGTTCGAAGTCTAAATCCGGTACGCCAGCTCGCGTAACAAGCTTCGCCAGCTTAGAAACCATAGCCAAGTTTCATCCAACGTCTCGTCATTCATTCGCCTACAATGGCACTCTAGAATCTGAGGAAATCTGTCGATAACATTACACGTACCTTCCACGGGAAGGGGACGACTTGCCCAGGCTCGCCAGGCAAGCCAACCCACCCGGAAAAATCAGGTGTGTATGTTCCGTAAGCCAGGTGGGCGAAAATACTATAGTGTCTGGCATCCGTTATGTCTTTTTCAGTGTGACGGGGAGTAAAAAAGAAATCTTTACCTGAATGTAAGAGCCAAGAACTGTGAAACACCGTTGCCTGCATATGTGATATGGGAGAAGGATCACTACCTCAAGGTCGGGATGGGCAAAATGTTTTACAGCCGGCAGGAGGTATGAAAAGATTGGGATGCGTAAGAAGGCTTTTCACTCAGTTAGAATCTGGAGAAATTCATATACAGCTGTTACCTGAGGCTTTTGGCCTATGAAACACGTTTTTAACGAGGCATTGAATATAAACAGCGTTAACTAGGCATTTGGAAATAAACAGCGTTACACTGAGGCATTGGAAAAAATTTTTAAACCCCAAAGTGTGAACTGAAGGCATTGGAAAATAAACAGCGTTAACTGAGGCATTGGAAATAAACAGCGTTAACTGAGGCATTGGAAATAAACAGCGTGAACTAGGCAATGGAAATAAACCAGCGATACTGAGGCATTGTGAATAAACAGCGTTAACTGGGGCCATTGGAAATAAACAGCGTTAACTGAGGCATTGAAATAAACAGCATTAATTGAGGACTTCCCGTCCAGGTCGTACTGTGGTGCCATCACTGGCGAACGTTTTGCCATTATGAAAGATTTAAAGAGCGCATTGTGACACGTAGGTGGGAGAGAAGAGGAATGTGTGAGTGCAAGATAAACCAAGGGGGAATAAATGTCCTAGGAGAATCCCTTGGGTCGGGCAGGGGGACGGAAATGCCAGGTGGAGCCGTCGGAGGAAAGATACAAGTACATGACTCCGTGGAACGACGGCAGGTATGCAGGAAGTTGTGGATCCATCGCTAAGAGAGCGAGCAGAGAGAGAGATAGAAGAGAGAGAAGAGAAGAGAGAGAGAGAGAGAGAGAGAGAGAGAGAGAGAGGTCTTTTATTTGTCCCCCGCGTGTACGTGGAGAAGCATTTCCCGTGACCTGAAAGTGCGGGCGAGAGCGCGTCGCGTGAGGTGCTTGGAGGCAAGCCAGGACCCAAACTGGTTGCATTTTTCCGTTGATTGTAGGAGAAGAGGAGGAAGGAGGAGGAGTACTGGGTCGTCCGCCGTTGGTGGAGGTCGTTGAGGTCGACAGGATATAATCACATGGGTGGACGGTAAAAGAAAATGGTAATACAGTTGTCCGCTGTGGGTGGTGTTGTGTTGTGTTGGCGTTATACTTACGGTGGTTCCCGCTATGGTCCTGGAGTTCCTGTGACGGTGCGTTTAACTGTATCTCTGTGACGGTGGTTGCTGCTGTAGCTGTGACGGTGGTGTTACTGCAGCCGTGACGATGGGTGGCGCTGTAGCTGCTGTAAATGATTGCGTACTGGGTGGTGACTTACGAGTAAATGAGGGCGTTTACAGTAATCGTGACGTGATGTTTTGGGGCCTGGTGTTTACTTTTGTCGTGTGATGGCGTTTAGTGCAGTTTGTGACTGGTTGTGTTACCCATAGCCTGAATGGCTTTACTGACCGGTGACTTGGCCCACGATTTGAGCTTAATATTTTATTTTTTTCACGGGTCGTTTCCTCTTAAAGTGTCTCCCTTCTCCATTCTCAGATATCTATCTTTATCGTGTTTTCCTCCTCCTCCTCCTCTTCCTCTTCCTCCTCCTCCTCCTCCTTCCTACCTCCTCCTCCTCCTCCTCCTCCTCCTCCTCTCATCCTCCTCCAACCCCGCCTCTCAAGACTCAGAGACTTCTATCAAATCCCGATCACATTGCTCCCCTTCTTCTTCCTATTCCCCTCATATTTATCTTTATAAGTCAGTCTCATACAAAATCTTCATTATATAAATAAATAGATATATATATATATATATATAATAATATATATATAATATGAAACCTGTGTGTCACTGATCCCTCACGTCCACTGATGCCTCAAGAGCCCAACGGTAAGCTGACAGATCCTCAGACGTCACTCGTCATGGTTCCCGCCGTCCGTGTCAGGAGCTCCTCCTCCGCATGGCGTTATAGCGGCTCCTCCTCCTCCTCCTCCTCCTCCTCCTCTCCTCCCTCATGATGGTTAACCGGAAGACATGAATGGTAAAAAGAAAGAAAGAAAGAATAGCCTTAAAGCCAAAACCGAGGTAAACACGATATGGAATGTACAGTCTTAAAAAGAGGAGAGAGAGAGAGAGAGAGAGAGAGAGAAGAGAGAGAGAAAGAGAGAGAGAGAGAGAGATAGAGAAATATATCCATATCTTCAATCTATCTGTCCTTATCTTTTTATCTATCTACCTGTCTATCTATCTACTATCTATCAATATAATATATAATATATATATATAATATATATATATTAATATATATATATATATATATAATATATATATATATATAGTATATATTCCTCCCTTTCTGTATCCTCTGTGCCCCATAACAATCTTGGATTTTTATCAAGAATCTGAAAGGAAAAAAAAAATTTGAATTCTTCTTTGGCCCTGGATTATTGTGAGGGAGGAGGATCAAGAAGAATGACGGCTCCGTGCACCTTGTTACAGGTCAGTGGCGCGTCCTTGGCAGACGTAGTAGCGCACCTGGAACTACATTCCCCTGGGGAGGGGAGTGGAGGAGGATATACAATCCCGAAGATAGTCTCAGCTGTAATTATACCGAGTACACCACACCCATACGCTCTCCTCCTCAAGTCGCCCTCCCTGCCCTCCCTCACATTAACGTTTTTCATTAGGGTTTGTAATTTTTACAGAAGAAAATTATGGGAGGATGGGGGATGGGAGGGGGAGTGTTTGAAAGGGATGAATACATGGAAAGCTTCTTCATCGAACACGATCGCACGACCCCTTTTAAAGCATGAAGCACGACCCCTTAGAGTAATGAAGGTACGACCCCCCTGAAGCACGAAAGATACGAACCCAGCAAAGTATGAAAGCACGACCTCTTAAACACGAAGATACGACCACTTAACCACGAAGAAATGAACCCATTAAGCACGAAGATACGACTCAAATAAGCAAGAAGAATACGACCACTTTTCAATAAGATATCGACCCCTTAAGCACAAAGAATACGACCACTTTAAGCACGAAGATACGACCACTTAAGCACGAAGATACGACCACTTAAGCACAGAGACACGACCACCTAAGCAAGAAGGTGCGATCCCAAAGAATAATATTAAACCATCGATAATGACGTTTATCTTTTTTTCTTTCCTGAAAGGTCAGGTCAGCGTCAAGTCCGTCCATCCGTACCTGAGGTGGTACCATCTTGGCCCAGTGGACGTACCATCGTGCGGCGTACCGTCATGCGACGTACCGTCATGCGACGTAACCGTCGTGCTCTCGCAGCTCTCCCAAGAGGATAACACATTCGCTGGCCCGGATTAAACAGGGGCGCTTGGTATACGGTGCGTCGACACATGACATTGATAGAGAAAAGGCTGTCAGCGAATGAAGTCATTTCCTGTGTCTAGTTACTGGCGCTTCCTCGCCGATGCGGGAAATAACGTACAATAATAATAATACTATATATATATATATATATATATATATATATATATATATATATTATATAATAGTAGATATATATATTATTTTTTTTTTTTTTCTTTTTTTTCCTTTTTTTTTCAACTATTCGCCATTTCCCGCCATCAGCAAGGTAGCGTTAAGAACATAGGACTGGGCCTCTGAGGGAACATCCTCACCTGGCCCCCTTCTTTGTTCTTCTTTTGGAAAATCAAAACAGAAAAAAACAATATATAAAATATATATATATATATAATATATATATTTATATATAGATATATATATATATAAGACTATAGGATAGATAGGTAGATATAAGAATATAGCCCCCCTGAGCCTCCAAACAAGATGATTACATGTTTATTGTTCAAACTTACCTTCCCCCTCCCCCAAGGGCTGACCAAGGAGACGGCCGCCCCACTCCACCCTTCAACTCCCCCGCCTCATGTTCGTGATTAGAGCCTCCGTAGTACAGGTGCTCCGTGGAAAAGACACCACACACACACACACACACACATCACAACACACACACATAAACCCTCACCGGAGAATAAATCAAAACAAATTGCGGTCATGGATTGGGAAGGGCAGAATAAATAGCCTCGAAATAAATTCTGCTCAGATGTGTGTGTGTGTGTGTGTGTGTGTGGTGTGTGTGTGTGTGTGTGGTGTACCGGAGTTTACAACGTGAATTATAACTTTAAATAAACAAGGTAAGAGAGTCAGAGATGATAGCTTTGAGGGTACTAGCCAAGCACTGCCTTGGAGGTAGTTGTGTGTGTGTTGTGGGTGTGTGTGTGTGTGTGTGGTGTGTGTGTGTGTGTGTGTGTGTGTGTGTATTGGGTAAATATGTTATGGGATAAGATATGGTACTAGAGGGTAGATATTGAAGGGGGCATGTTTTGTATTGATAGAAAATCTCTGAAATATAAATATATATATATAAAATATATTATATTATATATAATAAATATATATATATATAATAAATATATATATATATATATATAAAATATATTATCCCTGGGATAGGGAGAAAGAATACTTTCCTACGTATTCCCTGCGTGTCGTAGAAGGCGACTAAAAGGGGAAGGGAGCAGGGGCTGAAATCCCTCCCTCTTGTTTTTTTTTTTTTCCCAATGAAGGAACCGAGAAGGGGGACCAGATGAGGATAATTCTCAATCAAAGGCCCAGTCCTCTGTTCTTAACGCTACCCCGCTAACTGCGGAAAATGGCGAATAGATGAAAGAAAGATATATATATATATTATATATATAATCTATATATAATATAATATATATAGTATATATATATATATATATAGATTGCTTTTGTCGCTGTCTCCCCGCGTTAGCGAGGTAGCAATAGGATACATACGAAAGAATGCCCAACCCACCCCACATACACATGTATATACATACACGTCCACCACACGCCAAATAAACATACCTATACATCTCAACGTATACATATATAAACACACACAGACAATATACATATATACACATTACATAATTCATACTGTCTGCCCTATTCATATCCCATCGCTACCCCGCCACACATGAATATAACAACTCCTTCCCCCCTCATTTGCGCGATGTAGCGCTAGAAAGACAACAAGGCCACTTTCGTTCACTACTCCAAGTCTCTAGCTGTCATGTAATAATGCACCGAAAGATTGACCCAATAGGATATATTGTGTCAGAGGGTGGAGGGAACGAGGAAAGTGGGGAGACCGGACTGGAGGTGGAAAAGATGGAGTGAAAAGATTTTGAGTGATCGTAGCAGTGAACATGCAGGAGGGTGAAAGGCATGCAAGGAATAGAGTGAATTGGAACGATGTGGTATAACCGGGGTCGAATGTGCTGTCAATGGATTGAACAGGGCATGTGAAACGTCTGGGGTAAACCATGAAAGTTCTGTGGAGGGCCTGGTATGTGGAAAAGGGATATAATATATATAAAATATCATAATAAATTAAATATATATCCCTTCCACATCCAGGCCCACAGAATTTCCATGGTTTACCCAGACGTTTCACATGCCAGGGTTCAATCCATTGACAGCATATCGACCCGGTTATACCACATCGTTCCAATTCACTCTATTCCTGCATGCCTTTCACCTCCTGCAATGTTCATGCCCTTCACTCAAAATCTTTTCACTCATCTTTCCACCTCAGTCCCGGTCTCCCACTTCTCCTCCGATCCCTCCACCCTCTGACACATATATCCCTTGGTCATCTTTCGGTGCACTAATACATGACAGCTAAGAGACTGAGTGTGAACGAAAGTGGCCTTTGTTGTCTTTTCCTAGCGCTACCTCGCGCACATGAGGGGGGAAGGGGTGTTATATTCATGTGTGGCTGGGTAGCGATGGGGAATGAATAGAGGCATACAGTATGAATTATTACATGTGTATATTATGTATTATGTCTGTGTGTGTATATATATGTATACGTTTGATATGTATAGGTAAAGTATATTTTGCGTGTGTGGACGTGTAAGTATATACATGGTTATGTGGGTGGTTTGGGCCATTTCTTCGTCTGTCCTCCTATTGCTACCCTCGCTAACGCGGGAGACAGCGACAAAGCAATATATATATAATAATATATAATAATATATATATATATATATATACAAATATATATATATATAAATATATGATCTTTCTTTCATACTATCGCCATTTCCCGCGTTAGCGAGGTAGCGTTAAGAACAGAGGACTGGGCTATGAGAGAATATCCTCATCTGGCCCCCTCCCTCTGTTCCTTCATTGGGAAAATAAAAAAAAACAAGAGGGGAGGATTTCCAGCCCCTGC
>NW_027265117.1:0-4754 GCF_036320965.1 Panulirus ornatus
CCAGCAAAACCCCAAGATTAATCAAACCCGACCAAAAACGACAACTTGCACTTTCCAACGATGACGACAACCACAAAATACCCCACAACCACCCCCCGGGTAAAATCCACCAAAAACCAAACCCCCGGTAATACCCCCCACAACAACCACCATAATCCACCACCCCAACCCACCGGAATACCCACCAAAAACCAACCCCCAGTAAATCCCCACAACCAACCACCCATTAATCCCCCACAACCAACCCCGGAATTCCACCAAAACCAACCCCCAGTAATATCCTCAAAAACCAACACCTTTAATACCCACCACAACCAACCCACCGTAATATCCACCACAACCCCAACCACCATAATATCCACCACAACCAACCACCGGGAATTCCCCACAACCAACCCCCAAAAATATCCACCACCCCACCCCCATTAATACCCCCCCACAACCAACCCCAGGAAATCCACCAAAAAAACCACCTTTAAATACCCCCCCAAAACCAACACCAGAAAATCCACCACAACCAACCCCGGGAAATATCCAACAACCAACCACCAGGAAATCCCCCACTACCAACCCCCAGGAATATCCCCACAACCAACCCCCAGAATATCCACCAAAACCCCAACCCCCATTAATACCCCCACAACCAACCACCAGGAATATCCCCCAAACCCCAACCCCACCAAAATCCCCCATACCAACCCCCGGATATCCCCACAACCAACCACCATAATACCACCACAACCAACCACCGGGAAACCACCACTCCCAAACCCCCAAATATCCACCAAAACCAACCACCATTAATACCCACCACAACCAACCACCAGAAATATCCACCAAACAACCAACCCCATTAAACCCACCACAACCAACCACCAAAAATTTTCCACCACAACCAACCACCGGGAAATACCCACCACAACCAACCACCGGGAATATCCCCAAACCAAACCACCATTAATCCCACCAAAACCCAACCCACCGTAAATCCACCAAAACCCAACCCCCAGGAATATCCCCCCAAAACCCAAACCCACCAAAATACCCCACCACAACCAACCACCGGGAATATCCCCCACAACCAACCACCTTTAATCCCCAACCAAACCCAACCCATTTAATACCCCCCCCAAAACCAACCACCATAATATCCACCAAACCAACCACCAGAAATATCCAACCACCCAAACCACCGGGAATACCACCACAACCAACCACCAGAAATATCCACCAAAACCCAAACCACCGGGAAATACCCACCAAAACCAACCCACCATTAAAACCCACCCAACCAACCACCATTAAACCCACCACAACCAACCCACCAGTAATTCCACCAAACCCAACCACCAGGATATCCACCAAAACCAAACCCCAGGATACCACCACAACCAACCACCTTTAAATACCCCCAAACCAACCCCTTTAATCCCCCCACAACCAACCACCAAAAATTTCCACCAAAACCCAAACCCACAGAAAATCCACCACTACCAACCACCGGGAAATTCCACCCAACCAACCCACCTTTAATACCCACCAAACCAACCACCAGGAAAATCCCCAAACCCAACCACCATTAATACCCACCAAAACCCAACCCCCAAAATATCCCCACCCCAACCCCGAATATCCACCACAACCAAACCACCATTAAATACCCCCCCACAACCAACCACCGGGAATTCCACCACAACCAACCCCCAGTTTTTATCCACCAAACCAACCCCCGGGAATTCCACCACAGTCAACCACCAAAATTTTCCCCCAAAACCCAAACCACCGGGTTTTCCCCAAAAACCAACCACCATTAATACCACCACAACCAACCACCAGGAATACCCCCAAAAACCAAAACCCCCAAAATATCCACCGCAACCAAACCACCAAATTCCACCACATCAACCACCAGTATATCCCCCACACCAACCCCCAGGAAATCCACCACAACCAACCCCATTAAAACCCACCAAAACCAACCCACCAGGAATACCACCAAAAAAACCACCATAATATCCACCGCAACCAAAACCACCAAAATACCACCACAACCATCCATAAAATATCCACCACAAACCTACCTCAAACCACGTACCCCCTGAGCACGACGGGACGACCCAAGGTTTAATGACCGGAATCTGCCCTAACCCGTGTTTTCACCTGAGAACGATGTCATGAAGGGCCCGCACTTAACAACTCCCACACACATATCTAAACCATTCCTAAAAAGTGGGTTCACACAGTAGTTATCTCATAACCCCAGGATTCTGACCCCGGCCGCTCGACCCTTCGCTTGTCGTATGGGGTCGTTCTTCCAGCAGCAGCAGCTTCGTCTGAAGTTACCATCAGGAGAGCTGGGGACTAAAGTCGTTCCCTTCAATAACCCCGACCCAAAACAATTACTTTTTAACTTCGGCTGAAGGTTTTTGTAATGAGTAATTTTTTTAAAAAATTTTTTAAAATATATAATTTTATATATATATATATATTTATACCGAACTAGTGCATTAAACGCGCACTTTAAATAAAACAAACCTCAACAGCCAGGATCGACCCCGGAACCCCGGCAAAAAGGCGGGAATCAACCGTTTGGGTAGGGGCCCATACCTACGGTTTGCATTCCCCCCTCCCGCACGGGGTCCGGGTTCGATCCCCGGCTGTTTTAGGTTTTTATGAAAAAAAAAAATTTTATATATATTATATATATATATATATTATTTTTAATATATATAATATCTTTTATTTATTTTGCTTTGTCGCTGTCCCCGCGTTAGCGAGGTAGCGCAAGGAAAAAGACCAAAGAATTACCCAAATCACCCCCATACACATGTATAAAAAAACACGTCCAACACGCAAATATACTCCATACTCTCAACTATACTACATATTTCACACAGACTATCATATAATACCCTTACTTAATTCAAGTCTGCTTTATTCATTAACCACAGCCCACCCCGCCACACATGAAATAACAACCCCCCTCCCCCGCAGTCGCGGGGGCAGCGCTAGGAAAGGGAAAAACAAAGGCCACTTTTCGTTCACGCATTTTCTACTGCCATGTAATAATGCCCCGGGAAATCAAGCCCTATCACATCCGGGCCCCATGAATTTTTCCATGGTTCACCCAGACGCTTCACCATGCCTGGAAAAAATCCACTGACAGCACTTTCGACCCCGTTTATACCACATCGTTCAATTCACTCTACCCCTTGTTTGCTTTACCCTCCTGCATGTTCGGCCCCGACACTCAAAATCTTCACTCCTTCTTTCTACCTCCATTGGTGGTGTGGTTTGGTGTGTGTGTTGTGTGTGTTTTGTGTGGTGTGTGGGGTGTGGGTGTGTGTGTCCACCTCGATAAAACTTTCACTGTTCTACACTTGCCCCCAAAAACCTTTTATTTTTATTACCTTCCGCTGAGCATCTCTAAATTTCTATCATATGCCTTCTTCCTTATCATAAATGCTACATCAAATCCTTTTGCTTTTCTAAGTTTTTCTCAAACTTTCTTAAAAAAAAAAGCAAACACCTGACCCCAAAATTTCCTTTTCCACTTCAAACCCACATGCCTTCCCCAATTGATGCTCTGTACATGC
Source organism: Panulirus ornatus (assembly GCF_036320965.1). Taxonomy (NCBI): domain Eukaryota; kingdom Metazoa; phylum Arthropoda; class Malacostraca; order Decapoda; family Palinuridae; genus Panulirus; species Panulirus ornatus. Next base: position 3,597 of record NW_027265117.1, read on the forward strand.
CTTCACCCTTTTCAATCATTACACTCCATTTAATTTACCGGGAAACTCAACAAACTTGTACCTCTGAATTGAAACACTACGTTTTTTCCCTTTTGCCTTTGTAAAGGCACTATGCAAATCCGCCAATCTCAGGCACCTAACCATGAGTCTTTCATACATTAAATAACCTTACCAACCAGTCAACAATACAGTCACCCCCTTTTTTAATAGATTCCACTGCAATATCATCCAAACCCGCTGTCTTGCCGCTTTCACTTCCGCAAAGTTTTTAAAAAAAATCTTCTCTTCCCCAAAAAATCATTTTTTTTTACCCTGTCCTTTGCACACCACTCGACAAAACACCCTATATCTGCCACTCTTTCATCAAACCATTAAAAACAAACTTAAAATCTCACTCATCTCTTCTCACATCACCTCTACTTGAAATTCAACTCCCTTTACCCCCAAATACTGAAGTTCCCATGTTTCCCCTTTGGGTCTTACGCCCTTTATTTTCCTCCTTCCCAAAACACTTTTTTTCTCCCAAAATTTAATCTTCCTCTCACCCTATCCCACTTTGCTCTCTTTTCATCTCTTGCACTTTCTCTACCTCCTTGCCTCTTTCTTTTATACATCTCCCACTCATTTGCATTATTTCCCTGCAAAATTTGCCCAAAATCCTCTTTTCTCTTTCACTAACAACTTACTTCCTTCAATCCCAACACCCACATACCCTTTCTAATCTGCCACCTCCCCCGCTTCTCAGCCACATGCATCTTTCGAAAGGGCCATCACTGCTTCCTAAATACATCCCATTCCTTCCCCCACTCCCTTACCTCTTTGTTTTTACCTTTTCCATTCTTACTCAGTCTCTCCTGGTACTTCCTCCACAAGGGCTCTTTCCAAGCTCATTTCTCTCACACTTTTTTTCCCCCAACATTCTCTCCCTTTTTTTCTGAAAACTCTATATTTTCTTTTTTGCCTCACAAGATAATGATTTTGACACCCTCCAGGGTTTCAAACCCTTTACCCACTAGCATCCCAAAGTCCTCTTTCGCGCCCCTTCAATTAAACGTAATCCAATAACGCTCTCTGGCAATTCCCCTCCACTTAATAGTATACTTATTATATCTCGCTTTTTAAAAAAAGGTATTCCCATTTTAAACCCTCTTTTTCAGA
>NW_027265118.1:0-5895 GCF_036320965.1 Panulirus ornatus
AGCGCAAGGAAACAGACGAAAAAGGGCCCCCAACCCCCGTCCAAAATAAAACATGTATATACATACACGTCCCACCCCCACCAAATATACATACCATAAAACTCAATGTACACATAAAAATTTCCAACCCCCAACCATATACAAAAAATCACAGTACAAAAATTTCTAACTGTCTGCTTTATTTTTTTCCCATCGCCACCTCGCCACCCCCACGGGAAAAAAACAACCCCCTCCCCCCCTCATGTGTGCGGGGGTAGCCCCCTGGGAAAAAAGGCCCCAAAAGGGCCCCCCCATTCGTTCAAACTCAGTCCTCTACCCTGTCATGTAATAAGTCCCGAAACCACACCTCCCTTTCCACTCCGGGCCCCCAAAACAATTCCCCCCAGGTTTTTATCCAAAAACGCTTAACTGCCCGGGTTCAACCTTTGACAGGGGCGTCCGCCCCCCCGGAATTCCGCAACCCTTTCAAATTCAACAAAAAATTCCTCCCAACCCCCCTTTCCCCCCTCCGGGAAAGGTTCAGGCCGGGAAACCACCCCCAAAATCTTTTTTTTTCTTCTTTCCCCCCCCAAATTTTGGGTTTTTTCCCACTTCCCCCTGGGCCCCCTTTCCCACCTCCGACCCCATATAACTCTTGGAAAATTTTTTCCTCACTCATTCTTTTAAAGGTGAAAAAAGCTTTTCAAAACACCCTCTTCGCATCTCAACCCCCGTTTCCTTTTTATTTCCACACATCTCCCCCCCCTTCCCCCCCCCCTTTTAAAAAAAAAACCTTTTAATTTTTTTTTTTCCGATCAAACCACCTCAACCACATTTTGCCCTAAAATAATCTCTTTTCCATCACACCCACCCCCGCGCAAAAACTCTATCCATCCCCATGCCTCGCAACCTTTACAACATATTGGGAAAACCACTATTCCCTTCAAGCATACCTATTTTTCCCTTTCCCGAGATTATGTTCTCGACTTCGAAACATTCATCAAAGCCCCAAAATTTTTCACCCCCCCCCCCACCCAATGTTCATTTCCGCTTCCAGGGTTTTTCCATCCGCTGCCAAAAATCCACTCCCAATTTTCAAAAACCCACTTTACTTCCTCCAATTTTTCCCCATTAAAACTTACCTCCCAATTGATTTGACCCTCAACCCTACTGCCCTAAAAACCTTTTTTCTTATTTCAAAATTTACTTTTAACTTTTTTCTTTCCACATTTAAACCAACTCACCATCACCATTCTTTTTTTCTTAATGAAATTACCCACAAGCCCTGTATAAAAATTAACCGAAAAAACAACTAAACTCACTTCCCAAGCTCTCTCATCCAGAACATACTGCATATTTTGCCCCTTTTTCCAAAACTCTTGCTTTCACCTCCCTAACAATCCCCCTCTATAAACAAAATTTAAAAACCATGGAGACATCACAACAAAAACCCCGCCGCAAAAAACCCCTATCACTGAGAACCAATCACTTTTCTCTATTCCGACACCCTACACATGACTTACATCCTCGATAAAAACTTTTCACTACTTCTAACAACTTGCCCTCCCACACCTTTTTCTAAAAAAAACCTTCCACAAGGGGGCTTTCCCTTTAAATCATAAAGGGGGCCTTTTAATTAATTAAAATGGGGGGGTACAAAAATCCATTTGTTTTTTCCCAAGTATTTTTTTTACATAAAATTCTTCAAAGCAAAAAACCTGATCCACACTTTCCCCTACCCCCACTTTTGAAAACCCCACTTTCTTTTCCCCAAAACTGATGCTCTGTTTCCAAAGCCTTCACCCCTCGATCAATACCCTCCCATATAATTTACCAAGGGAAAACTCACCAAGCTTATAAACCCCTGAAAAATTTTTAGCCAAATCACTCTTTTCCCCTTTTTCCTTTGGGAAAAATGGGAAAATATGCACGCTTCCCCCCCCAATCCCAGCACCTACCAAAGAGTTTTACATACATTAAATAACCTTTAAACCAAAACCCGTCAAAAAAATACAATCACCCCCTTTTTTTTTAAAAATTTCCAAAATGGGAAAAAAACCATCCAAACCTCTGCCTTGCCGGGTTTTATCTTCCGAAGCTTTACACCTACCTTTTTCAGTTTTTCCCAAATTTAATAAAAATATTTTATAATATATATATTAAAAATATATATATATATATAAAATATATATATTTAAATATAAAATAATATAATAATAAATAAATACATATAAAAATATATATATAATATATATATATATATAAATATATATATAATATAAAATATATATATTAATAAATAATATATATAAAAATATATATTATAAAATATTATATATAAATATTATATTATATATATAAAATATATAATATATAATATTTAATATATATAAAAAAATTTTAATTATATATATAATATAATAATTATATATATAAATATATTATAATATAATGAATTATATAAATATATATAAAATATATAATATATATATATTATAAATATATATATATATAATATATAATATATAAAATATTTTTATATATATATATATTATTATATTTTAAAATAAAATAATATAATATAATTTTACACACACACACGCCCAAAAACATAAATACACATGTTAATTTTAAATTTATATTGGGCCCGCCCCCATTTTTTCCAGTCCCCCAAAACCCCGCCACAAAATAAAAAAAAAAAAACCCTCCCCCGCATTTTGCGCGAAGTGGCTAGGAAAAAAAACATACAAAAGGCCCCATAAAGGTCACACTAAGTCTCAAGCTGTCAAGTAAAAATGCCCCCGAAAGCACAACTCCCCCCTCAGCAGGGCCCCCCAAAAACTTTCCATGGTTTAAACCCAGAAAGCTTTACATGACATGGTTCAAAACTTTTCTAGAGCAAAGGGACCCCGGGAAAAACCACATGTTTTCCCAAATTTTTTTATCTTTGCATGCCTTTTAACCCCCCTGAAAAATTTTAAGGCCCCCATTTCCCTTTAAAATCTTTTTCACCTCCCTATCTTCCACCTACAATTTGGTTTTACAAAAACCTCCCCTCGTTTCCCAATCCCCGTCTGACACAAACCTCCTTGTCAAACGTTCCTCCAAAATTTTCTCCCTGGACGGGAAAACCCTTTTCAACCCTCTGCTCTAAACAAAACCCCACTTTTTATAAACACCCAAAAAAACATTTCCTTAAAAACATACAATAAAATTTCTTTGGGGCAAATCACCTCACAAACTACAATTTTAACAAACATCTCGTTTTCCTTTTCATATCCCCCCCGTTTTTTCAGCCAACATTATAAATAACCCACGCCCTCTAAACCAAAAAAATTTAAATTTTTTAAAACCCCCAATTTCCTTCAAAAATACCCCTATTTTCCCTTTCCCAGATAATGTTCTCAGCCTTACAAAACATTTTTCCAAAAAGCTCCCAGAACGTTTCGCCCTCTTCCCCACCCTGTGACTCATTTCCACTTCCAGGCCAATCGCTGGCCCCAAACCCACTCCCAGATATCAAAAAACCCCTTAACCTTCCCTTTTTTTATCCATTCAAACTTTCCTTCCCTATGACTTTTCCCTCACCCTACTGTACCCCCAAAACCCTTTTCCCTCTATTTCCCCCCCTAATTTTTAAAATCTTTCCTTTCTTTTTTTTATCAAAAAAAACTCCCAACCAAGCTCAGTCATCAGCTTCTGCCGTTTCCCTTAAACCCGTAAAAACCGCCAGCGATGTTTTCATCAGGGGAAAAACAACTGACTCACTTTCCCCCCAAACTTTCTTCAACCACCCAGACTGCATACTTGCCCTCCTCCAAAAAACCTTGGGATTTACCCCCTAAAAACTAAATCCATATACAAAATTTAAAAAAACCATGGCGACATCATCACCCCTGTTTTGGAAAAAACATTCACTTTAGAACAAATCCCTTTTTCCTTTTTTCCCCCAAACACAGATGCCCTTAAAGTTCCCCGTAAAACTTTTCACTCTTCTAACAAATTACCTCCCACAACCCCTATTTCTTAAAACCTTCAAAGGGGCATCTCTACAACTCTATCAAAAAGCCTTCTCCCCGATCCAAAAATGCTAAAATACAAATCCATTTTTCTTTTTTAAGTAAATTTTTTTAAAATACATTCTTTTAAAAAACAAACACCTAATCCAAAATCCCTAACCCTTCTGAAACCCCACTAATCTTCCCCAAACCCGATACCCCCGTTTATGGGGGTTTCAACCTCTGAAATCAAATACCCTCGCATAAATTTTCCCAGACTTATACAACTTTTACAACGAATTTTTTAACACTCATTTTTTATCCCCTTTTCTTTTTTACATTGGGACTATGCAAGCCTTCGCCAAAACCTCAGGCACCTCACCATGATCTATATACATTTAAAATCCCTTTTTCAAACCAGTTAAAAAAACACAGTCACCCCCCCTTTTTGATAAAATTTCCCCTGAAATACCATCCCAAACCCCGCCCGCAGCCCGGGTTTCCCTCTCCCGCATAGCTTTTACTACCTCTTTTTCTGTTTTAAACCCAAAAAATTCCCCCCTAACCCTGTCCCCTTCGCACACCACTTCGTCCCCAAAAAACCCCCATATCTGCCACTCTAAAAATCTTAAAAAACAAATTCCCCCCAAAACCTTTAAAACCCTCACTTCCTCCCCCTTAAAAACCCCCACTAATTTTTTGTCACCCCTCCCAAAGCCCCCTTTAAAAACCCATGTTCCCATTTTTTTCTATAAAACTTTTGCATTTATTTACCCTCCCCAAAACCCTATTTTTTAAATTTTTCCCCCAAAATTTAAAGATAAATCTCTCACAAACCCAAATCCCCTTAAATTTTCCCACTTTTTTTCCCCCATTGCACCTTTCCCCTTTAACCCTCAAACCTCTTTCGTTTATATATTTTTCCCCGTCTTTTCCCAAAACCCTGCAAAACTCTTTCCCAAAAGCCTCACTCTTCTCTTTCACTAAAAACTTATTTCTCAAAAACCCACCACTCAAAAAAACCCTTTTTAAAACTGCCCCATTCCCCCTTCTCATGCAACACTCCCCCTTTCGCAAGCCATCATTGCCTTAAACCCCAAATACAGCCCATTCTTCCCCCCCCCCCCCTTAAAGGGCCTTTCTCTTCCCAATTTTTTTTTTTTTCCCCCTTTTTTGCACTTAGTTTCTCCTGGTATTTCCCCCACACAATCTCTTTTCCAAGCTCACTTAAATCTTTACCACTCCTTCCCCCAAAACATTCTCTTTTTATTTCTAAAAAACCTTTTCAAAAACTTCAACCCCCCACCCCCCCACAAGAAAAATGATTTAAACATCCATTTATTGCCCCCCTAAACCCCGTTAACATCCAAAAAACCCTTTAGGGCGGAGTCAATTTAAAATGTAATCCAAAAAAAAAGCTCTCCCGGCCATTTCTTCTCTATATAAAGAAAACTTATATATATAAATAAATATAAAATAAAAATATAAAAATATGGAATAAAATATATATTTTTAAAAATATATAAAATAAATATATATAAATTTTATATAATACATATTTTTGGGAAAAAATGTGATTTTTCCAAAACATACGTATGTTTTGGATAATCAAATGTTTAACAAATGGCGCCCCAGCTTCGCTCCACGATGGGATAAACAAAAAGACTGTTTTATTTCTCTCTTTTGTCTCCTCTGAAAGATGTGATTATTACACTAAAAATCACTTGGGACCTTTTTCGTTTTCATTTTCCCTTGGACTTATAGGAAGATCTTTATCACGGGGGCAAAAATTGGGGATCATTTCCCCCAAAAATAAAATTTAAATATATAAAATAATAATATATATATATATATAAATTTTATATATATATAATTTTAAATATATATAAATATTAAAATTATATATAATATATTATTA
>NW_027265119.1:0-6446 GCF_036320965.1 Panulirus ornatus
TTGGAAAAGCGTAGGTAGGATGAGAGGGACGAACCCGTTTCTTGCATTTGGATGTGCAGAGTGACATATTTGTTTTTCAGAGAAGAAATTATGGGGAATTTTCTTTGCATTTGGACGTGCCTTGAGGCAGAGGAAAGCCAAAGACATGTGAAAGGATAAGTATGTGGTAAAATGGTAGGTGCTTGGTGGTGGATTAATGGTTGTGGTAGCAGCAGAGGCTTGGACAACGTAGGTAGGAGAGAGGGACGAACCCGTTCAATGACTTGATGTGCAGGTGCTTATTTTGTTTGTCAGAAAGATATAAAAGGGAATTTTCTTGCATTTGGACATGCCTTGAGGCAGATTAGAGCAAGGACATGTGAAAGGATAAGTATGTGGTAAAATGTAGGTGCTTGGTGAGTGGATTAATGGTTGGGTAGCAGCAGGCAGCTGGAAAAGCGTAGGTAGGAGAGAGGGACTTATCCCGTTCAATGGCATTGATGTGCAGAGTGCATATTTGTTTGTCAGAGAGAAATTAAGGGAATTTTCTTTGCATTTGGGCATGCCTTGAGGCAGAGGAGAGCAAAGACATGTGAAAGGATAAGTATGTGGTAAAATGGTATATGATTGGTGGGAGGATTAATGTTGGGTAGCAGCGGCAGGCTTGGGGAAAAAGCTGTTAGGTAGGAGTGAGGGACGAATACCCGCTTCAATGGCATGATGTGCAGCGATTTGCATATTTTGTTTGTTCAGAGAGATATTAAGGGAATTTTCTTTGCTTTGGACATATTTTGAGGCAAAGGAGAGCAAAGAATATGAAAGGATAAGTATGTGGTAAAATAGTAGGGGCTTGGTGGTTGATTAATGGGTGGGTAGCAGCAGGCAGGCTTGCAAAAGCGTAGCGTAGGACGAGAGGGACGAACCTGTTCATGGCATTGATGTGGCAGAGTGCATATTTGTTTGTCAGAGAGATTTGAAGGTAATTTTTTTTGCATTTGGACATGCCTTGAGGCAGAGGTGAGCAAAAGCCATGTGAAGTATAAAGTTTATGGTAAAATGGTAGGTGTTTGGTGGTGGATTAATGGTGGGTCTAGCAGCAGGCAGGCTTGGAAAAGCGTAGGTGGTGAGAGGGACGAACCGTTCAATGGCATTGATTTGCAGAGTGCAAATTTGTTTGTGGAGAAAGAATTAAGGGAATTTTCTTTAGCATTTTGGCCATGCCTTGAGCAGAGAGAGCAAAGACATGTGAAAGATAAGTATATGTGTAAAATGGGTAGTCTTGGTGGTGATTAATGGTTGGGTAGCACAGGCAGGCTAGAAAAGCGTAAGGTAGGAGAGAGGGACGAACCTTCAATGGCATTGATATGGTAGACGTGCATATTTGTTTGTCAGAGAGAAATGAAGGGAATTTTCTCTGCATTTTGGACATGCCTTGAGGCAGAGGAGAGCAAGAATGTGAAGGAAATAAGTATGTGGTAAAAAAGGTAGGTGCTTGGTGGTGGATTAATGGTTGGTAGCACAGGTAGGCTTGGAAAAGGTAGGTAGAGAAAGGGACCGAACCCGTTCAATGGCCTTGAATGTAGCAGAGTGCATATTTGTTGTCAGAAGAGAAATTAAGGGAATTATTCTTGCATTTGGACATGCCTTGAGGCAGAGGAAGCAAAGACATGTGAAAGGATAAGTATGTGTAAAATGGTAAAGTACTTGGTGTGCATTAAGGTGTGGTTGCAGCGGCAGGCTTGGAAAAGCGTAGGTAGGAGAGAGGACGAACCTTTCAAATGGCATTGATTTGCAGAGTGCATATTTGTTTGTCCAGCGAAAAATTAAGGAATTTCACTGCATTTGGACATGCCTTGAAGGCAGAGAAGAGCAAAGACATGTGAAAGGATAAGTATGTGGTAACATGGTAGGTCTTGGTGGTGGATTAATGGTGGAAGCAGCAAGTCAGGCTTGGAAAAGCGTAGTAGGAGAAGGGAAGACCCGTTTCAATGGCATAGATAGTGCAGAGTGGCATATTTGTTGGTCAGAGAGAAATTAAGGGAATTTTCTTTGCATTTGGACATGTCTTGAGGCAGAGGAGAGCAAAGACATGTGAAAGGATAAGTATTGTGGTATAAATGGTAGGTGCTTGATGGTGGATTAATGGTTGGGTTAGCAGCAGGCAGGCTTGGAAAAGCGTTATTAAGGAGAGAGGACGAACCCGTTCAATGGCATTGATTTGCAGAGTGCATAATTTGTTTGTCAGAGAGAAATTTAATTGAATTTTCTTTGCATCTGGACAGCCATGATGCAAGAGGAGAGCAAGACATTGTGGAAAGGATAAGTATGTGGTAAAAATGGTAAGGTGCTTGTTGGTGGATTAATGGTTGGGTATAGCATGCAGGCTTGAAAATCGTATAGAGGAGAGAGGGACGAACCCGTTCAATGGCATTGGATGTGCAGAGTGCATAATTTGTTTGTCAAAAGAAATTAAGGGAATTTTCTTTGCATTTGGACATGCCCTGAGGCAGAGGAGAGCAAAGACATGTGAAAGGATAAGTATGGGGAAAATGGTAGGTGACTAATGTGTGGAATTAATGGTTGTGTAGCAGCAAGTCAGGCTTGGAAATACGTAGGTAGGAGAGAGGGACGAACCCGGTTCAATGGCATTGATGTGCAGCAGTGCATATTGTTTGTCAGAGGAGAAATTAAGGGAATTTTCTTTGCATTTGGGACAAGCCTGAGGCAGAGGAGATCAAAACATGTGAAAGGATAAGTATGTGGTAAAATGGTAGTGTTTTGGTGGTGGAAAAAGATTAATGGTTGGGTAGCAGCAGGCAGGCTTGGAAAAGGCGAAGGTTAGAGGAGAGAGGGACGAACCCGTTCAATGGCATTGATGAGCAGAGTGCATATTTTGTTTGTCAGAGAGAAATTAAGGAATTTTCTTTGCATTTGGACATGCCTTGATGCAGAGAGAGCAAATACATGTGAATGATAAGTAAGTGGTAAAATGGTAGGTGCTGGTGGGGATTAATGGTTGGGTATCAGCAGCAGGCTTGGAAAAGAGTAGGTAGGAGAGAGGGACGAACCCGTTCAATTGGCAATGAAGTGCAGAGTGCATATTAGTTTGTCAAGAGAACATTAAGGGAATCTTTCTTTCATATAGACATGCCTTGAGGCAGAAGGAGAGCAAGACAGTGAAAGGATAAGTATATTGTAAAATGGGTCGTTGACATGGTGGTGGATTAATGGTTGGGTTAGCAGCAAGCAGCTTTGGAAAAGCGTAGGTAGGAGAGAGGGACGAACCCGTTTAATGGCTTTGATGTGCAAGAGTGCATATTGTCTGTCAGAGAAGAAATTAAGGGAAATTTTTTTTTGCATTTGGACATGACTTGAGGCATGAGGAGAGCAAAGACAAGTAAAGGATACAGTATGTGTAAAATGGAAGGTTCTTGGTGGTGATAAATGGTTGGGTAACAGCAGGCAGGCTAGGAAAAGCGAAGGTAGGATAAGAGGACGACCCGATCAATGGCATTGATGGCAGAGTGCTTATTTATTTGTCAGAGGGAAATTAAGGGAATTTTCTTTGCATTGGACAAGCCTTAGGCAGAGTGAGAGCAAAGACATGTGAAAGGATAAGTATGTGGCAGAAATGGTAGGTGCATGGTGGTGGATTAAAGGTTGGGTAGCAAGCAGGCAGGCTTGCAAAAGCGTAGGTAGGAGAGAGGGAGGAACCCGTGTCAATGGCATTGATTTGCAGAGTGCATATTTGTTTTCAGAGAGAAATTAAGGGAATTTTCTTTGCATTTGACATGCCTTGAGGCAGAGGAGAGCCAAGACATGTAGAAAGGATAATTATTTGTACAAATGGAAGGTGCTTGGTTTTGATTAATGGTTGGGTAGCTCAGTCAGGCTGGCTTGGAAAAAGCCAAGGTAAGAAGAGGGACAACCCCGTTCCAATGGCATTGATTTGCATTTAGAGTTGCATATTTGTTTGTCAGAGAGAAATTAAGGGAATTTTCTTTGCATTTGAGGACGTGCCTTGAGGCAGAGGAGAGCAAAGACATGTAAAGGATAAGTATGTGTGTAAAATGGTAGGTCTTGGTGGTGGATTAATGTTTGGGTAGCAGCAGGCAGGCTTGGAAAACCGTATGTAGGAGAGAGGGACGTACCCGTTTCAATACATTGATGATGCAGAGTGCATATTTGTTTGTCAGAGAGAATAAAGGGAATTTTTCCTTTGCATTTGGACATGACCTTGCGGCAGAGTTAGAGCAAAGACATGTGAAAGGATAACTATGTGGTAAAATGGTAGGTGCTTGGTGTGATTAAGGTTGGGTAGCAGCAGGCAGGCTGGAAAAGCGTAGGTAGGAAAAAAGAGAGGACGATCCCGTTTCAATGCATTGAAGTGCAGAGTGGCATATTTGTTTTGTCAGAAGAAATTAAGGGAATTTTCTTTGCATTTGTCAGCCTTGAGGCAGAGGAGAAGCAAAGACATGTGAAAGGATAAGTATGTGGTAAAAAGGATATGCTTGTGGAGGTTAATGGTTGGGTAGACAAGCAGGCTGGCTTGATAAGCGTAAGGTAGGAGAGAGGGACGAACCCGTTCAAGGCATTGATCGTCAGCGTGCATATTTGTTTGTCAGAGAGAAATTAAGGGAATTTTCTTTGCATTTGGACATATTTTTGAGGCAAAGGAGAGCAAAAGACATATGAAAGGATCATATGTGGTAAAATGGTAGTGCTGTGGTGTTGATTAATGGGTGGGTACAGCAGCAGGCTTGCAAAAAGCTGTAGGTAGGAAGAGGGACGAAACCTGTTTTCAATGGCATAGATGTGCAGAGTGCATATTTGTTTGTCAGAGAGAAATCAGGATAATTTTTATTGCATTAGGACATGCCTTGAGGCAGAGGAGAGCAAAGACTTGTGAAAGGATAAGTAAAATGGTAAAATGGTAGGTGGCTTGGAGGTGAATAATGGATGGGTAGCATCAGGCAGGCTTGGAAAACGTAGGTAGGAGAGAGGGACGAACCCTTCAATGGCATTGATTTGCAGAGTGCAAAATTGTTTGTGAGAATGAAATTAAGGGAATTTTCTTTGCATTTGGACATGCCTTGAGGCAGAGGAGAGCAAAGACATGTGAAAGGAAAAAAAATAAAGTATGTGTAAAATGGTAGGTGCTTAGGTGGTGGATTAATTGTTGGGTAGCACGGCAGGCTTGGAAAAGAGCCGAAGGTAGGAGAGAGGGACGACCCTTCACTGGCATTGATTTGTAGAGTGCAATATTTGTTTGTCCAGAGAGAAAATCAGGGAATTTTCTTTGCATTTGGACATGCTTGAGGCAGAGGAGAGCAAAGACATGTGAAGGGATAAGTATGTGGTAAAATGGTAGGTGGCTTGGTGGAGGACATAATGGTTGGGTAGCAGCCAGGTAGGCTTGAAAAGAGGTAGGTAGGAGAGAGGGACGAACCCGTTCAATGGCATTGGATGTGCAAGAGTGCATATTTTGTTTGGTCAGAAGAGAAATTAAGGGAATTTCCTTTGCATTTGGACATCCTTGAGGCGAGAGAGCAAAGACATGTGAAAGGATAAGTATTGTAAAAAATGGTAGGTCTTGGTGGTGGATTAATGTTGGGTAGCAGCAAGGCAGGCTTGGAAAAGCGTAGGTAGGAGAGAGGGACGAACCCGTTCAATGGCCATTGAATTGCAGAGTGCATATTTGTTTGTCAGAGAGAAATTAAGGGAAATTTCTTTTGATTTGGTCATGCCTTGAGGCAGAGAGAGCAAAGACATTGGGAAACGATAAGTAATGTGGTAAAATGGTAGGTGCCTTTGTGTTGGATTAATGTTTGGGTAGCAGCAGGTTAGGCTTGGAAAAGCGTAGGTAGAGAGAGGGACGAACCCGTTCAATGCATTGAATTGTGCAGAGTGCATATTTGTTTCTCAGAGAGAAAGTAAGGGAATTTTCTTTGCATTTGGACATGCCTTGAGGCAGAGGATAGCAAAGACCATATGAAAGGATAAGTATGTGGTAAAATGGTAGGTGCTTGGTGGTGGATTAATGGATGGGTAGCAGCAGGCAGAGCTTGGAAAAGCGTAGGTAGGAGAGAGGGACGAACCCTTTCAATGGCATTGATGTGCAGAGTGCATATTAGTTTGTCAGAGAGAAATTAATAATTTTCTTTGCATTTGGACATGCCTTGAGCAGAGGAGAGCAAAGACATGTGAAAGGATAAGTTATGTAAAATGGTAGGTGCTTGTTGTTGGCTAATGGTTGGGTTAGCAGCAGCCAGGCTTGGAAAAGCGTAGGTAGGAAGAGAGGACGAACCCGTTCAATGGCATTGATGTGCCGAGGAATATTTGTATATCAGAGAGAAATTAAGGGAATTTTCTTTGCATTTGGACATGCCTTCAGGCAGAGGAAGCAAAGACATGTGAAAGAATAAGTATGTGGTAAAATGGTAGGTGCTTGGTGTGGATTAATGATG
>NW_027265120.1:0-6851 GCF_036320965.1 Panulirus ornatus
TATATGGTGATTAAGGATATCGAGGTCAAAAGACTGCATCTTCTCGTAAAACTGAGGCCTTAACCACGAGATTTAATATTAATTATAATCCAATTATATTAATATAAGAATTACTCGACTAATTACAAACGGAATCTTAAGGTATAACCAAAGATTGTCCATTCAACACACGTACAAGATCTATGCTGAAATTGTCTGGAAAATCTATTGTTCAAAAAATCAGAAAAAATCCTGGTAATATTTTGCTTAAGATTTCAAGTTCTTCTGATTCAATGAAACTCAGGTATATGTGGTATTCTATATGGTGATTAAGGTTATCAGTCAAAGACTGCATTTCAGTAAAATTGAGCGCTTAACCACATATCTAATATTATTATAAAAATTAATTAGATAATATCTAATTACTCGACTAATTACACGAATCGTAAGGTTTATAACCCCCCCCAAAGATGTGTCCATTCAACACACTACAAGGATCAATGCTGAAATTTCCAGGAACATCTATTTTTTCAAAAAAATCAAGAAAAATCCTAGGCTATATAGCCTTGGGTAATATTTTGCTCATATTTTCAAGTTCTTCAGATTTTAATGAAACTCAGGGTATATATGGTATTCTATATGGTGATTAAGGATATCGAGTCAAAAGACTGCATTTCGTAAAATTGAGCGCTTAACCACATATTTAATATTAATTATAATAAATTATACTAATATGCTAATTACTCGACTAATTACATGAATCTTAAGGTTATAAGCAAAGATTGTCATTCAACGCACGTACAAGGATCTATGCTGAAATTTTCAGGAAAATCTATTTTTTTCAAAAAAAGCAAGAAAAATCCTAGGCCTTGGGTAATATTTTGCTTAGATTTTCAAGTTCTTCGGATTTCAATGAAACTCAGGGTATATGTGGTATTCTATATGGTGATTAAGGATATCGAGTCAAAAGACTGCATTTCGTAAAATTGAGCGCTTAACCACATATTTAATATTAATCATAATTAATTATATTCATATAATAATTACTCGACTAATTACACGAATCTTAAGGTTATAACCAAAGATTGTCATTCAACATACGTACAAGGATCTATGCTGAAATTTTCAGGAAAATCTATTTTTTCAAAAAAATCAAGAAAAATCCTAGGCTATAGCCTTGGGTAATATTTTGCTTAGATTTTCAAGTTCTTCAGATTTCAATGAAACTCAGGGTATATGTGGTATTCTATATGGTGATTAAGGATATCGAGTCAAAAGACTGCATTTCGTAAAATTGAGCGCTTAGCCACATATTTAATATTAATTATAATTAATTATATTAATATACTAATTACTCAATTAATTACACAAATGTTAAGGTTATAACCAAAGATTGTCATTCAACACACGTAAAAGGATCTATGCTGAAATTTTCAGGAAAATCTATTTTTTCAAAAAAATCAAGAAAAATCCTAGGCTATAGCCTAGGGTAATATTTTGCTCAGATTTTCAAGTTCTTCAGATTTTAATGAAACTCAGGGTATATGTGGTATTCTATATGGTGATTAAGGATATCGAGTCAAAAGACTGCATTTCGTAAAATTGAGCGCTTAACCACATATTTAATATTAACCTATAATTAATTATATTCATATAATAATTACTCGATTAATTACACGAATCTTAAGGTTATAACCAAAGATTGTCATTCAACACACGTACAAGGATCTATGCTGAAATTTTCAGGAAAATCTATTTTTTCAAAAAAATCAAGAAAAATCCTAGGCTATAGCCTTGGGTAATATTTTGCTTAGATTTTCAAGTTCTTCAGATTTCAATGAAACTCAGGGTATATGTGGTATTCTATATGGTGATTAAGGATATCGAGTCAAAAGACTGCATTTCGTAAAATTGAGCGCTTAACCACATATTTGATATTAATCATAATTAATTATATTCAACATAATAATTACTCGACTAATTACACGAATCTTAAGGTTATGACCAAAGATTGTCATTCAACACACGTAAAAGGATCTATGCTGAAATTTTCAGGAAAATCTATTTTTTCAAAAAAAATCAAGAAAAATCCTAGGCTATAGCCTTGGGTAATATTTTGCTTAGATTTTCAAGTTCTTCAGATTTCAATGAAACTCAGGGTATATGTGGTATTCTATATGGTGATTAAGGATATCGAGTCAAAAGACTGCATTTCGTAAAATTGAGCGCTTAACCACATATCTAATGTTAATTATAATTAATTATATTAAGATAATAATTACTCGACTAATTACACGAATCTTAAGGTTATAACCAAAGATTGTCATTCAACACACGTACAAGGATCTATGCTGAAATTTTCAGGAAAATCTATTTTTTCAAAAAAATCAAGAAAAATCCTAGGCTATAGCCTTGGGTAATATTTTGCTCAGATTTTCAAGTTCTTCAGATTTCAATGAAACTCAGGGTATATGTGGTATTCTATATGGTGATTAAGGATATCGAGTCAAAAGACTGCATTTCGTAAAATTGAGCGCTTAACCAAATATCTAATGTTAATTATAATTAATTATATTAATATAATAATTACTCGACTAATTACACGAATCTTAAGGTTATAACCAAAGATTGTCATTCAACACACGTACAAGGATCTATGCTGAAATTTTCAGGAAAATCTATTTTTTCAAAAAAATCAAGAAAAATCCTAGGCTATAGCCTTGGGTAATATTTTGCTCGGATTTTCAAGTTCTTCAGATTTTAATGAAACTCAGGGTATATGTGGTATTCTATATGGTGATTAAGGATATCGAGTCAAGAGACTGCATTTCGTAAAATTGAGCGCTTAACCACATATTTAATATTAATTATAATTAATTATATTAATATGCTAATTACTCGATTAATTACACGAATCTTAAGGTTATAACCAAAGATTATCATTCAACACACGTACAAGGATCTATGCTGAAATTTTCAGGAAAATCTATTTTTTCAAAAAAATCAAGAAAAATCCTAGGGTAATATTTTGCTCAGATTTTCAAGTTCTTCAGATTCTAATGAAACTCAGGGTATATGTGGTATTCTATATGGTGATTAAGGATATCGAGTCAAAAGACTGCATTTCGTAAAATTGAGCGCTTAACCACATATTTAATATTAATCATAATTAATTATATTCATATAATAATTACTCGATTAATTACACGAATCTTAAGGTTATAACCAAAGATTGTCATTCAACACACGTACAAGGATCTATGCTGAAATTTTCAGGAAAATCTATTTTTTCAAAAAAATCAAGAAAAATCCTAGGCTATAGCCTTGGGTAATATTTTGCTTAGATTTTCAAGTTCTTCAGATTTCAATGAAACTCAGGGTATATGTGGTATTCTATATGGTGATTAAGGATATCGAGTCAAAAGACTGCATTTCGTAAAATTGAGCGCTTAACCACATATCTAATATTAATTATAATTAATTATATTAATATAATAATTACTCGACTAATTACACGAATCTTAAGGTTATAACCAAAGATTGTCATTCAACACACGTACAAGGATCAATGCTGAAATTTTCAGGAAAATCTATTTTTTCAAAAAAATCAAGAAAAATCCTAGGCTATAGCCTAGGGTAATATTTTGCTCAGATTTTCAAGTTCTTCAGATTTTAATGAAACTCAGGGTATATATGGTATTCTATATGGTGATTAAGGATATCGAGTCAAAAGACTGCATTTCGTAAAATTGAGCGCTTAACCACATATTTAATATTAATTATAATAAATTATACTAATATGCTAATTACTCGACTAATTACACGAATCTTAAGGTTATAACCAAAGATTGTCATTCAACACACGTACAAGGATCTATGCTGAAATTTTCAGGAAAATCTATTTTTTAAAAAAATCAAGAAAAATCCTAGGCTATAGCCTTGGGTAATATTTTGCTCGGATTTTCAAGTTCTTCAGATTTTAATGAAACTCAGGGTATATGTGGTATTCTATATGGTGATTAAGGATATCGAGTCAAGAGACTGCATTTCGTAAAATTGAGCGCTTAACCACATATTTAATATTAATTATAATTAACTATATTAATATGCTAATTACTCGATTAATTACACGAATCTTAAGGTTATAACCAAAGATTATCATTCAACATACGTACAAGGATCTATGCTGAAATTTTCAGGAAAATCTATTTTTTCAAAAAAATCAAGAAAAATCCTAGGCTATAGCCTAGGGTAATATTTTGCTCAGATTTTCAAGTTCTTCAGATTTTAATGAAACTCAGGGTATATGTGGTATTCTATATGGTGATTAAGGATATCGAGTCAAAAGACTGAATGTCGTAAAATTGAGCGCTTAACCACATATTTGATATTAATCATAATTAATTATATTCAACATAATAATTACTCGACTAATTACACGAATCTTAAGGTTATGACCAAAGATTGTCATTCAACACACGTACAAGGATCTATGCTGAAATTTTCAGGAAAATCTATTTTTTCAAAAAAATCAAGAAAAATCCTAGGCTATAGCCTTGGGTAATATTTTGCTCAGATTTTCAAGTTCTCCAGATTTTAATGATTTCAGGGTATATATGGTATTCTATATGGTGATTAAGGATATCGAGTCAAAAGACTGCATTTCGTAAAATTGAGCGCTTA
Organism: Panulirus ornatus; assembly: GCF_036320965.1. NCBI lineage: Eukaryota > Metazoa > Arthropoda > Malacostraca > Decapoda > Palinuridae > Panulirus > Panulirus ornatus. The sequence goes on from NW_027265120.1 coordinate 4,663, forward strand.
ACCACATATTTAATATTAATTATAATAAATTATATTAATATGCTAATTACTCGACTAATTACATGAATCTTAAGGTTATAAGCAAAGATTGTCATTCAACGCACGTACAAGGATCTATGCTGAAATTTTCAGGAAAATCTATTTTTTCAAAAAAATCAAGAAAAATCCTAGGCTATAGCCTTGGGTAATATTTTGCTTAGATTTTCAAGTTCTTCAGATTTCAATGAAACTCAGGGTATATGTGGTATTCTATATGGTGATTAAGGATATCGAGTCAAAAGACTGCATTTCGTAAAATTGAGCGCTTAGCCACATATTTAATATTAATTATAATTAATTATATTAATATACTAATTACTCAATTAATTACACAAATGTTAAGGTTATAACCAAAGATTGTCATTCAACACACGTAAAAGGATCTATGCTGAAATTTTCAGGAAAATCTATTTTTTTCAAAAAAATCAAGAAAAATCCTAGGCTATAGCCTTGGGTAATATTTTGCTTAGATTTTCAAGTTCTTCAGATTTCAATGAAACTCAGGGTATATGTGGTATTCTATATGGTGATTAAGGATATCGAGTCAAAAGACTGCATTTCGTAAAATTGAGCGCTTAACCACATATCTAATGTTAATTATAATTAATTATATTAATATAATAATTACTCGACTAATTACACGAATCTTAAGGTTATAACCAAAGATTGTCATTCAACACACGTACAAGGATCTATGCTGAAATTTTCAGGAAAATCTATTTTTTCAAAAAAATCAAGAAAAATCCTAGGCTATAGCCTTGGGTAATATTTTGCTCAGATTTTCAAGTTCTTCAGATTTCAATGAAACTCAGGGTATATGTGGTATTCTATATGGTGATTAAGGATATCGAGTCAAAAGACTGCATTTCGTAAAATTGAGCGCTTAACCAAATATCTAATGTTAATTATAATTAATTATATTAATATAATAATTACTCGACTAATTACACGAATCTTAAGGTTATAACCAAAGATTGTCATTCAACACACGTACAAGGATCTATGCTGAAATTTTCAGGAAAATCTATTTTTTCAAAAAAATCAAGAAAAATCCTAGGCCTTGGGTAATATTTTGCTCGGATTTTCAAGTTCTTCAGATTTTAATGAAACTCAGGGTATATGTGGTATTCTATATGGTGATTAAGGATATCGAGTCAAGAGACTGCATTTCGTAAAATTGAGCGCTTAACCACATATTTAATATTAATTATAATTAATTATATTAATATGCTAATTACTCGATTAATTACACGAATCTTAAGGTTATAACCAAAGATTATCATTCAACACACGTACAAGGATCTATGCTGAAATTTTCAGGAAAATCTATTTTTTCAAAAAAATCAAGAAAAATCCTAGGCTATAGCCTAGGGTAATATTTTGCTCAGATTTTCAAGTTCTTCAGATTCTAATGAAACTCAGGGTATATGTGGTATTCTATATGGTGATTAAGGATATCGAGTCAAAAGACTGCATTTCGTAAAATTGAGCGCTTAACCACATATTTAATATTAATCATAATTAATTATATTCATATAATAATTACTCGATTAATTACACGAATCTTAAGGTTATAACCAAAGATTGTCATTCAACACACGTACAAGGATCTATGCTGAAATTTTCAGGAAAATCTATTTTTTTCAAAAAAATCAAGAAAAATCCTAGGCTATAGCCTTGGGTAATATTTTGCTTAGATTTTCAAGTTCTTCAGATTTCAATGAAACTCAGGGTATATGTGGTATTCTATATGGTGATTAAGGATATCGAGTCAAAAGACTGCATTTCGTAAAATAGAGCGCATAAACCACATCTCTAATATTAATTTAATAAGCTCTTATATAATATAATAATTACTACGACTAATTACACGAATCTTAGAAAGTATAACCAAAGACTGTCATTCAACACACCGTACAAAGGATCAATGCTGAAATTTTCAGGAAAATCTATTTTTTCAAAAAAATCAAGAAAAATCCTAGGCTATGCCTGGTAATATTTTGCTCATATTTTCAAGTTCATCAGATTTTTAATTAAACTCAGGTATATAGAATTTCAATATGGTGATTAAGGAATCCGAGTCAAAAGACTGCATTTCGTAAAATTGAGCGCTTAACCACATATTAATATTAATTATAATAAATTATACT
>NW_027265121.1:2500-7971 GCF_036320965.1 Panulirus ornatus
TAACCTAACCTAACCTAACCTAACCTAACCTAACCTAACCTAACCTAACCTAACCTAACCTAACCTAACCTAACCTAACCTAACCTAACCTAACCTAACCTAACCTAACCTAACCTAACCTAACCTAACCTAACCTAACCTAACCTAACCTAACCTAACCTAACCTAACCTAACCTAACCTAACCTAACCTAACCTAACCTAACCTAACCTAACCTAACCTAACCTAACCTAACCTAACCTAACCTAACCTAACCTAACCTAACCTAACCTAACCTAACCTAACCTAACCTAACCTAACCTAACCTAACCTAACCTAACCTAACCTAACCTAACCTAACCTAACCTAACCTAACCTAACCTAACCTAACCTAACCTAACCTAACCTAACCTAACCTAACCTAACCTAACCTAACCTAACCTAACCTAACCTAACCTAACCTAACCTAACCTAACCTAACCTAACCTAACCTAACCTAACCTAACCTAACCTAACCTAACACCTAACCTAACCTAACCTAACCTAACCTAACCTAATCCTAACCTAAACTAACCCTACCTTCTAACCTAGAACCTAACCTAACCTAACCACCTATATCCTCCTAACCAACCTAACCTCACCTAACCTACCTACCCAAACCATAACCTAACCACCCTATCCTAACCTAACTCACCACCTAACTTACTCACACACTCCTTACCCTTATAAACTTATTCTAATCTAACCAACCTCACAACCACATACTGTCCTAAACCTAACCCAACCTATCCTACTACCAACCTATCCTAACCACCTAACCAACCATACAACCTAACCTAACCTAACCTAACCTAACCCTACCCAACCTAACCTAACCTAACCTAACCTAACCCACCAACCAAAACCCAACCCTACCCAACCTAACCTACTAACCTAACCTAACCTAACCTAACCTAACCTAACCTAACCTAACCTAACCTAACCTAACCTAACCTAACCTAACCTAACCTAACCTAACCTAACCTAACCTAACCTAACCTAACCTAACCTAACCTAACCTAACCTAACCTAACCTAACCTAACCTAACCTAACCTAACCTAACCTAACCTAACCTAACCTAACCTAACCTAACCTAACCTAACCTAACCTAACCTAACCTAACCTAACCTAACCTAACCTAACCTAACCTAACCTAACCTAACCTAACCTAACCTAACCTAACCTAACCTAACCTAACCTAACCTAACCTAACCTAACCTAACCTAACCTAACCTAACCTAACCTAACCTAACCTAACCTAACCTAACCTAACCTAACCTAACCTAACCTAACCTAACCTAACCTAACCTAACCTAACCTAACCTAACCTAACCTAACCTAACCTAACCTAACCTAACCTAACCTAACCTAACCTAACCTAACCTAACCTAACCTAACCTAACCTAACCTAACCTAACCTAACCTAACCTAACCTAACCTAACCTAACCTAACCTAACCTAACCTAACCTAACCTAACCTAACCTAACCTAACCTAACCTAACCTAACCTAACCTAACCTAACCTAACCTAACCTAACCTAACCTAACCTAACCTAACCTAACCTAACCTAACCTAACCTAACCTAACCTAACCTAACCTAACCTAACCTAACCTAACCTAACCTAACCTAACCTAACCTAACCTAACCTAACCTAACCTAACCTAACCTAACCTAACCTAACCTAACCTAACCTAACCTAACCTAACCTAACCTAACCTAACCTAACCTAACCTAACCTAACCTAACCTAACCTAACCTAACCTAACCTAACCTAACCTAACCTAACCTAACCTAACCTAACCTAACCTAACCTAACCTAACCTAACCTAACCTAACCTAACCTAACCTAACCTAACCTAACCTAACCTAACCTAACCTAACCTAACCTAACCTAACCTAACCTAACCTAACCTAACCTAACCTAACCTAACCTAACCTAACCTAACCTAACCTAACCTAACCTAACCTAACCTAACCTAACCTAACCTAACCTAACCTAACCTAACCTAACCTAACCTAACCTAACCTAACCTAACCTAACCTAACCTAACCTAACCTAACCTAACCTAACCTAACCTAACCTAACCTAACCTAACCTAACCTAACCTAACCTAACCTAACCTAACCTAACCTAACCTAACCTAACCTAACCTAACCTAACCTAACCTAACCTAACCTAACCTAACCTAACCTAACCTAACCTAACCTAACCTAACCTAACCTAACCTAACCTAACCTAACCTAACCTAACCTAACCTAACCTAACCTAACCTAACCTAACCTAACCTAACCTAACCTAACCTAACCTAACCTAACCTAACCTAACCTAACCTAACCTAACCTAACCTAACCTAACCTAACCTAACCTAACCTAACCTAACCTAACCTAACCTAACCTAACCTAACCTAACCTAACCTAACCTAACCTAACCTAACCTAACCTAACCTAACCTAACCTAACCTAACCTAACCTAACCTAACCTAACCTAACCTAACCTAACCTAACCTAACCTAACCTAACCTAACCTAACCTAACCTAACCTAACCTAACCTAACCTAACCTAACCTAACCTAACCTAACCTAACCTAACCTAACCTAACCTAACCTAACCTAACCTAACCTAACCTAACCTAACCTAACCTAACCTAACCTAACCTAACCTAACCTAACCTAACCTAACCTAACCTAACCTAACCTAACCTAACCTAACCTAACCTAACCTAACCTAACCTAACCTAACCTAACCTAACCTAACCTAACCTAACCTAACCTAACCTAACCTAACCTAACCTAACCTAACCTAACCTAACCTAACCTAACCTAACCTAACCTAACCTAACCTAACCTAACCTAACCTAACCTAACCTAACCTAACCTAACCTAACCTAACCTAACCTAACCTAACCTAACCTAACCTAACCTAACCTAACCTAACCTAACCTAACCTAACCTAACCTAACCTAACCTAACCTAACCTAACCTAACCTAACCTAACCTAACCTAACCTAACCTAACCTAACCTAACCTAACCTAACCTAACCTAACCTAACCTAACCTAACCTAACCTAACCTAACCTAACCTAACCTAACCTAACCTAACCTAACCTAACCTAACCTAACCTAACCTAACCTAACCTAACCTAACCTAACCTAACCTAACCTAACCTAACCTAACCTAACCTAACCTAACCTAACCTAACCTAACCTAACCTAACCTAACCTAACCTAACCTAACCTAACCTAACCTAACCTAACCTAACCTAACCAACCTAACCTAACCTAACCTAACCTAACCTAACCTAACCTAACCTAACCTAACCTAACCTAACCTAACCTAACCTAACCTAACCTAACCTAACCTAACCTAACCTAACCTAACCTAACCTAACCTAACCTAACCTAACCTAACCTAACCTAACCTAACCTAACCTAACCTAACCTAACCTAACCTAACCTAACCTAACCTAACCTAACCTAACCTAACCTAACCTAACCTAACCTAACCTAACCTAACCTAACCTAACCTAACCTAACCTAACCTAACCTAACCTAACCTAACCTAACCTAACCTAACCTAACCTAACCTAACCTAACCTAACCTAACCTAACCTAACCTAACCTAACCTAACCTAACCTAACCTAACCTAACCTAACCTAACCTAACCTAACCTAACCTAACCTAACCTAACCTAACCTAACCTAACCTAACCTAACCTAACCTAACCTAACCTAACCTAACCTAACCTAACCTAACCTAACCTAACCTAACCTAACCTAACCTAACCTAACCTAACCTAACCTAACCTAACCTAACCTAACCTAACCTAACCTAACCTAACCTAACCTAACCTAACCTAACCTAACCTAACCTAACCTAACCTAACCTAACAACCTAACCTAACCTAACCTAACCTAACCTAACCTAACCTAACCTAACCTAACCTAACCTAACCTAACCTAACCTAACCTAACCTAACCTAACCTAACCTAACCTAACCTAACCTAACCTAACCTAACCTAACCTAACCTAACCTAACCTAACCTAACCTAACCTAACCTAACCTAACCTAACCTAACCTAACCTAACCTAACCTAACCTAACCTAACCTAACCTAACCTAACCTAACCTAACCTAACCTAACCTAACCTAACCTAACCTAACCTAACCTAACCTAACCTAACCTAACCTAACCTAACCTAACCTAACCTAACCTAACCTAACCTAACCTAACCTAACCTAACCTAACCTAACCTAACCTAACCTAACCTAACCTAACCTAACCTAACCTAACCTAACCTAACCTAACCTAACCTAACCTAACCTAACCTAACCTAACCTAACCTAACCTAACCTAACCTAACCTAACCTAACCTAACCTAACCTAACCTAATCCAACCCAACCCAACCCAACCCAACCCAACCCAACCCAACCCAACCCCACCCTACCTAACCTAACCTAACTAACAACAAAAACCCAACCCAACCAACCTAACCTACCCTAATAACCTAACCAACCTAAACCTAACCTAGCACCTAACCCAACCAAATTTCAACAACCCATCTATAATCTCTCTCTCCATCACACTCTCTCTCTCTCTCTCACAATAAAAAAATATTAAATATAATATATATATATATATATATAAAAAAATAATAATATAATATATATATATATATAAATATATTTTTTTTTATTTTGAATTATTTATATTAATATATAATACTTATCAATTAAATCATCAGATAGAGGACAAATTGCATACACATAGTATTCCAAGTCAGAATCAGGTGACCCCCATCACTGTAAATTTTCTAAGGCATTTTCAGAGGAAGAGCCCCATATTGTGTGTGTGTGTGTGTGTTGTGTGTGTGTGTGTGTGTGTGAGGTGTGTGACGTTGACACTGAATAAGGTCACCAGTTCGTGACAGACTTTATAGTTGTGGGTGATAAAAAGTATGTGCCCATATCCACACCCACAACCTCACATCCCCACGACCACCCTCAACCCCCCCAACCCCACCACCCTCCTCACCAAGACAAACCTTTTCTTCAGCAGCATCAGCGCGCGGCAGTGAGGCGGGATGTATTAAGTTATAATGGAAATGTTGGATTAAGAGGAATGATTCTGAGGGGGAGGGGTAGAGAGAAGTTCTATCTCAGTAACATTCCATCCATGCCTGTCACGTGTAGGGGTGTGTGTGTGTGTGTGTGAGGGATAGGAATGGGTGTTTGTGGGTGTGAGTGTGGGTGTGAGCGAGTAGTTGGTGTGTGTGTGTGTGAGTGGGTGGATGGTGTTTGTGGGTGGTGAGTGTGTGGGTGTGAGCGAGTATGTGTGTGAGGTGTGTGTGTGTGTTTTGTGTCTGGGTTCCCAGACCCGTTTTCTTCAAGGGTAGGCTCAGTATTGTGGGTGGCAATCACATTAAAGAGTCTTTTGATGTCTGGTTAATT
>NW_027265122.1:0-9205 GCF_036320965.1 Panulirus ornatus
TCCCATCGCCAACCGTCACCCCCACTGCAAATATACATCCCCCTCATTTCATTGTATAACATATATAACAACAAAGCCATTCTACATATCTACACATGTACATAATTCATACTATCATTCCACGCCACCCACCACTATGTAATGATACCCCCTCCCCTCATGTTGTGGAGTAACACTAGGGAAGTTCAACAAAGGCCCATCGTTCAACCAGACTCTACGTCATTAATAATGCACCGAAACCACACTCCCTTCCACATCCAGGCCCAAGAATTTCATTTTACCCAGCGCTTCACATGCCTGGTCAATCCATTGACAGCACTCGACCCCGTATACACATCGTTCCAATTCACTCTATCCTTGCACGCCTTTCACTCTCCTGCATGTTCAGGCCCCGATCACTCAAAATCTTTTTCACTCCATCTTTCCACCTCCAATTTGGTCTCCCATTTCTCCTCATTCCCTCCACCTCTGACACATATATCCTCTTGGTCAGTCTTTCTTCACTCATTCTCTCCATGTGACCAAACCATTTCAAAACACCGTCTTCTGCTCTCTCAACCACACTCTTTTTATTACCGCACATCTCTCTTACCCTATTATTACTCATTCAATCAAACCACCTCACACCACATATTGTCCTCAAACATCTCATTTCCAGCACATCCACCCTCCTGTGCATGACTCTAGCCATAGCCCACGCCTCGCAACCATACAACATTGTTGGAACCACTATTCCTTCAAACATAGCCATTTTTGCTTTCCGAGATAATGTTCTCAACTTCCACACATTCTTCAACGCTCCCAGAATTTTTGCCACCTCCCCCACCCTATGATTCACTTCCGCTTCCCTTGTTCCATCTGCTGCCAAATGCACTCCCAGATATCTAAAACACTTCACTTCCTCCAGTTTTTCTCCATTCAGACTCACCTCCCAATTGACTTGACCCTCAACCCTACTGTACCTAATAACCTTGCTCTTATTCACATTTACTCTCAACTTTCTTCTTTCATACACGTTACCAAACTTAGTCACCAGCTTCTGCAGTTTCTCACTTGAATCAGCCACCAGCGCTATATCATCAGCGAACAACTACTGACTCCCTTCCCAAGCTCTCTCATCCAAAACAGACTGCATACTTGCCCCTCTTTCCAAAACTCTTGCATTCACCTCCTTAACAACCCCATCCATAAACAAATCAAACAACCATGGAGACATCACACACCCCTGCCGCAAACCTACATTCACTGAGAACCAATCACTTTCCTCTCTTCCTACACGTACACATGCCTTACATCCTCGATAAAAACGTTTCACTGCTTCTAACAACTTGTCTCCCACACCATATATTCTTAATACCTTCCACAGAGCATCTCTATCAACTCTATCATATGCCTTCTCCAGATCCATAAATGCTACATATAAATCCATTTGTTTTTCTAAGTGTTTCTAACATACATTCTTCAAAGCAAACACTTGATTCACACATCCTCTACTACTTCTGAAACCACACTGCTCTTCCCCAGTCTGATGCTCTGTGCATGCCTTCACCCTCTCAATCAATACCCTCCCATATAATTTACCAGGAATACTCAACAAACTTATACCTCTGTAATTTGAGCACTCACTCTTATCCGATCCTTTGCCTTTGCACAATGGCACTATGCAAGCATTCTGCCAATCCTGAGGCAGCTCACCATGAGTCATACATACATTGAACAACCTTACCAACCAGTCAACAATACAGTCACCCCCTTTTTTAATAAATTCCACTGCAATACCATCCAATCCCGCTGCCTTCCCGGCTTTCATCTTACGCAAAACTTTTACTACCTCTTCTCTGTTTATCAAATCAGTTTCTCTAACCCTCTCACTTTGCACACCACCTCTACCAAAACATCCTATATCTGCCACTCTCTCATCAAACACATTCAACAAACCTTCAAAATACTCACTCCATCTCCTTCTCACATCACCAATACGTGTTATCACCTCCCCATTAGCCCATTTCACTGAAGTTTCCATTTATATATTTATTTTTATATTTATTATTATACTTTGACGCTGCCTCCTGCATCAGCGAGGTAGCACAAGGAAACAGACGAAAGAATGGCCCAACTCACCAACATACACATGTATGTACATACACATCCACACACCCTCATATTCATACCTATACATCTGAACGTATACATATATATACACACACAGACATATACATATATACACATGTACATAATTCATTCTGTCTGCCCTTATTCATTCCCGTCGCCACCCCGTCACACATGAAATGAGAACCCCTCCCCCCACATGTGTGCGAGGTAGCGCTAGAAAAAGGCACAGAGGCCACATTCGTTCACACTCAGTCTCCAGGTGTCATGTATAATGCACCAAAACCACAGCTCCCTTTCCCCATTCAGGCCCCACAAAACTTTCCATGGTTTACCCCAGATGCTTCACATGCCCTGGTTCAATCCATTGACAGCACTTCGACCCCGGTATACCACATCATTCCAATTCACTCTATTCCTTGCACGCCTTTCACCCTCCTGCATGTTCAGGCCCCGATCACTCAAAATCTTTTTCACTCCATCTTTCCACCTCCAATTTGGTCTCCCACTTCTTCTCATTTCCTCCACTTCTTACACATATACCCTCTTGGGGAATCTTTCCTCACTCATTCTCTCCATGTGACCAAACCATTTCAAAACACCGTCTTCTGCTCTCTCAACCACACTCTTTTTATTACCGCACATCTCTCTTACCCTATTATTACTCATTCAATCAAACCACCTCACACCACATATTGTCCTCAAACATCTCATTTCCAGCACATCCACCCTCCTGTGCATGACTCTAACCATAGCCCACGCCTCGCAACCATACAACATTGTTGGAACCACTATTCCTTCAAACATAGCCATTTTTGCTTTCCGAGATAATGTTCTCAACTTCCACACATTCTTCAACGCTCCCAGAATTTTTGCCACCTCCCCCACCCTATGATTCACTTCCGCTTCCCTTGTTCCATCTGCTGCCAAATGCACTCCTAGATATCTAAAACACTTCACTTCTCCAGTTTTTCTCTATTCAGACTCACCTCCCAATTGACTTGACCCTCAACCCTACTGTACCTAATAACCTTGCTCTTATTCACATTTACTCTCAACTTTCTTCTTTCATACACTTTACCAAACTTAGTCACCAGCTTCTGCAGTTTCTCACTTGAATCAGCCACCAGCGCTATATCATCAGCGAACAACTACTGACTCCTTCCCAAGCTCTCTCATCCAAAACAGACTGCATACTTGCCCCTCTTTCCAAAACTCTTGCATTCACCTCCTTAACAACCCTATCCATAAACAAATCAAACAGCCATGGAGACATCACACACCCCTGCCGCAAACCTACATTCACTGAGAACCAATCACTTTCCTCTCTTCCTACACGTACACATGCCTTACATCCTCGATAAAAACGTTTCACTGATTCTAACAACTTGTCTCCCACGCCATATATTCTTAATACCTTCCACAGAGCATCTCTATCAACTCTATCATATGCCTTCTCCAGATCCATAAATGCTACATACAAATCCATTTGTTTTTCTAAGTGTTTCTAACATACATTCTTCAAAGCAAAAACTTGATTCACACATCCTCTACTACTTCTGAAACCACACTGCTCCTCCCCAATCTGATGCTCTGTGCATGCCTTCACCCTCTCAATCAATACCTTCCCATATAATTTACCAGGAATACTCAACAAACTTATACCTCTGTAATTTGAGCACTCACTCTTATCCGATCCTTTGCCTTTGCACAATGGCACTATGCAAGCATTCTGCCAATCCTCAGGCAGCTCACCATGAGTCATACATACATTGAACAACCTTACCAACCAGTCAACAATACAGTCACCCCCTTTTTTAATAAATTCCACTGCAATACCATCCAAACCCGCTGCCTTCCCGGCTTTCATCTTACGCAAAACTTTTACTACCTCTTCTCTGTTTATCAAATCAGTTTCCCTAACCCTCTCACTTTGCACACCACCTCTACCAAAACACCCTATATCTGCCACTCTCTCATCAAACACATTCAACAAACCTTCAAAATACTCACTCCATCTCCTTCTCACATCACCACTACGTGTTATCACCTCCCCATTAGCCCATTTCACTGAAGTTTCCATTTATATATTTATTTTTATATTTATTATTATACTTTGACGCTGCCTCCTGCATCAGCGAGGTAGCACAAGGAAACAGACGAAAGAATAGCCCAACTCACCGACATACACATGTATGTACATACACATCCACACACCCTCATATTCATACCTATACATCTGAACGTATACATATATATACACACACAGACATAAACATATATACACATGTACATAATTCATTCTGTCTGCCCTTATTCATTCCCGTCGCCACCCCGTCACACATGAAATGAGAACCCCTCCCCCCACATGTGTGCGAGGTAGCACTAGAAAAAGGCACAGAGGCCACATTCGTTCACACTCAGTCTCCAGGTGTCATGTATAATGCACCAAAACCACAGCTCCCTTTCCCCATTCAGGCCCCACAAAACTTTCCATGGTTTACCCCAGATGCTTCACATGCCCTGGTTCAATCCATTGACAGCACTTCGACCCCGGTATACCACATCATTCCAATTCACTCTATTCCTTGCATGCCTTTCACCCTCCTGCATGTTCAGGCCCCGATCACTCAAAATCTTTTTCACTCCATCTTTCCACCTCCAATTTGGTCTCCCACTTCTCATTTCCTCAACTTCTTACACATATACCCTCTTGGGAATCTTTCCTCACTCATTCTCTCCATGTGACCAAACCATTTCAAAACACCGTCTTCTGCTCTCTCAACCACACTCATTTTATTACCACACATCTCTCTTACCCTTTCATTACTTACTCGATCAAACCACCTCACACCACATATTGTCCTCAAAAATCTCATTTCCAGCACATCCACCCTCCTCTGCACAACTCTATCTATAGCCCACACCTCGCAACCATATAACATTCTTGGAACCACTATTCCTTGAAACATACCCATTTTTGCTTTCCAAGATAATGTTCTCGACTTCCACACATTTTTCAATGCTCCCAGAAATTTCACCCCCTCCCCCACCCTATGACTCACTTCTGCTTCCCTTGTTCCATCTGCTGCCAAATCCACTCCCAAGTATCTAAAACACTTGACTTCCTCCAGTTTTTCTCCATTCAGACTTACCTCCCAAGTGACTTGTCCCTCAACCCTACTGTACCTAATAACCTTGCTCTTATTCACGTTTACTCTCAGCTCTCTTCATCTGCACACCAAACTCAGTCACCAGCTTCTGCAGTTTCTCACGTGAATCAGCCACCAGCACTGTATCATGAGCAAACAACAACTGACTCACTTCCCAAGCCCTGTAATTCCACAACAGACTGCATACTTGCCCCTCTCTCCAAAACTCTTCCGTTCCCCTCCCTAACAATCTCATCCATAAACAAATTAAACAACCATGGAGACATCACACACCCCTGCCACAAACCGACATTCACTGAGAACCAATCACTTTCCTCTCTTCATACCCATACACATACCTTACATCCTTGATTAAAAACTTTTCACTGCTTCTGACAACTTGCCTTCAACACCATATATTCTTAATACCTTCCACCGAGCATCTCTATCAACTCTATCATATGCCTTCTCCAGATCCATAAATGCTACATAAAAATCCATTTGCTTTTCTAAGCATTCCTCACATATATTCTTCAAAGCAAACACCTGATCCACACATCCTCTACCACTTCTGAAGCCACACTGCACTTCCCCAATCTGATGCTCTGTACATGCCTTCACCCTCTCAATGAATACCCTCCCATATAAATTCCCAAGAATACTTAACAAACTTATACCTTTGTAATTTGAGCACTCACTCTTAGCCTCTTTCCCTTTGTACAATGGCACTATGCAAGCATTCTGCCAATCCTCAGGCACCTCACCATGAATCATACATAAATTGAATAACCTTACCAACTAGTCAACAATACAGTCACCCCCTTTTTTAATAAATTCCACTGCAATATCATCCAAAACCTGCTGCCTTACCGGCTTTCATCTTCCGCAAAGCTTTTAGTACCTCTTCTCTGTTTACCAAATCATTCTCCCTAACCCTCTCACTTGCCACAGCACCTCGGCCAAAATACCCTATATCTCCCACTCTATCATCAAACACATTCAACAAACCTTTAAAATACTCAGTCCGACTCCTTCTCACATCACCACTACTTGTTATCACCTCCCCATTAGCCCCCTTCACTGATGTTCCCATTTGTTCCCTTGTCTTACGCACTTTATTTACCTCCTTTCAAAACATCTTTTTATTCTCCATAAAATTTAATGATACTCTCACCCCAACTCTTATTCCCCCTCTTTTTCAGCTCTTGCACCTTTCTCTTGACCTCCTGTCTCTTTCTTTTATACATCTCCCATTCATTTACATCATTTCCCTGCAAAAATTGCCCGAATGCCTCTCTCTTCTCTTTCACTAATAATCTTACTTCTTCATCCCACACACACACATATATATATGGAGGCAAAGGTGAAGATTTGTAGAGGTTTTCAGAAAAGAAGAGAGAATGTTGGGGAGGAAAAGAGTGGTGAGAGTAAGTGAGCTTGATAAGGAGACTTGTGTGAAGAAGTACCAGGAGAGACTGAGTACAGAATGGAAAAAGGTGAGAACAAAGGACATAAGGGGAGTGGGGGAGGAACAGGATGTGTTTTGGGAAGCAGTGATGGATTGCGCAAAAGATGCTTGTGGCATGAGAAGCGTGGGAGGTGGGCAAATTAGAAAGGGTAGTGAGTGGTGGGATGAAGAAGTAAGAATATTAGTGAAAGAGAAGAGAGAGGCATTTGGATGATTTTTGCAGGGAAAGGATGCGAATGAGTGGGAGATGTATAAAAGTATGAGGCAGGAGGTCAAGAGAAAGGTGCAAGAGGTGAAAAGGAGGGCAAATGAGAGTTGGGGTGAGAGAGTATAATTAAATTTTAGGGAGAATAAAAAGATGTTTTGGAAGGACGTAAATAAAGTGCGTAAGATGAGGGAACAAATGGGAACTTCAGTGAAGGGTCTAATGGGGAGGTGATAACAAGTAGTGGTGATGTGAGAAGGAGATGGAGTGAGTATTTGAAAGGTTTGTTGAATGTGTTTGATGATAGGATGGCAGATATAGGGTGTTTTGGTCGAGGTGATGTACAAAGTGAGAGGGTTAGGGAAAATGATTTGGTAAACAGAGACGAGGTAGTAAACGCTTTGCGGAAGATGAAAACCTGGCAAGGCAGCAGGTTTGGATGGTATTGCAGTGGAATTTATTAAAAAGGGAGTGACTGTGTTGATGACAGATTGGTAAGGTTATTTAATATATGTATGACTCATGGTGAGGTACCTGAGGATTGGCGGAATGCTTGCATAGTGCCATTGTACAAAGGCAAAGTGGATAAAAGTGAGTGCTCAAATTACAGAGGTATAAGTTTGTTGAGTATTCCTGGGAAACTATATGGGAGGGTGTTGATTGAGAGGGTGAAGGCATGTACAGAGCATCAGACTGGGGAAGAGCATGTGGTTTCAGAAGTGGTAGAGGATGTGTGGATCAGGTGTTTGCTTTGAACAATGTATGTGAGAAATGCTTAGAAAAGCAAATGGATTTGTATGTAGCATGTATGGATCTGGAGAAGGCATATGATAGAGTTCATAGAGATGCTCTGTGGAAGGTATTAAGAATATATGGTGTGGGAGGAAAGTTGTTAGAAGAAGTGAAAAGTTTTTATCGATGATGTAAGGCATGTGTACGTGTAGGAAGAGAGGAAAGTGATTGGTTCTCAGTGGATGTAGGTTTGCGGCAGGGGTGTGCGATCTCTCCATGGTTGTTTAATTTGTTTATGGATGGGGTTGTTAGGGAGTTGAATGCAAGAGTTTAGGAGAGAGGGGCAAGTATGCAGTCTGTTGTGGATAAGAGAGCTTGGGAAGTGAGTCAGTTGTTGTTCGCTGATGATACAGTGCTGGTGGCTGATTCATATGAGAAACTGCAGAAACTGGTGACTGAGTTTGGTAAAGTGTGTGAAACAAGAAAGCTGAAAGTAAATGTGAATAAGATCAAGGTTATTAGGTACAGTGGGGTTGAGGTACAAGTCAATTGTGAGGTAAGTTTGAATGGAGAAAAACTGGAGGAAGTGAAGTGTTTTAGATATCTGGGAGTGGATTTGGCAGTGGATGGAACCATGAAAGTGGAAGGGAATCATAGGGTGGGGGAGGGGGTGAAAATTCTGGGAGCATTGAAGAATGTGTGGAAGTCGAGAACATTGTCTCGGAAATCAAAAATGGGTATGTTTGAAGGAATAGTTTTTCCAACAATGTTATAAGGTTGCGAGGCATGGGCTATGGATAGAGTTGTGTGGAGGAGGATGGATGTGCTGGAAATGAGATGTTTGAGGACAATATGTGGTGTGAGGTGGTTTGATCGAGTAAGTAATAACGGAGTAAGAGAGATGTATGGTAATAAAAAGAGTGTGGTTGAGAGAGTAGAAGAGGGTGTTTTGAAATGGTTTGGTCACATGGAGAGAATGAGTGAGGAAAGATTGGCCAAGAGGATATGTGTCAGAGGCGGAGGGAACGAGGAGAAGTGGGAGACCAAATTGGAGGTGGAAAGATGGAGTGAGAAAGATTTTAAGTGATCTGAGCCTAAACATGCAGGAGGGTGAAAGGCGTGCAAGGAATAGAGTGAATGTGAATGATATAGTATACTGGGGTCGACGTGCTGTCAATGGATTGAACCAAGGGCATGTCAAGCGTCTGGGGTAAACCATGGAAAGTTCTATGGGGCCTGGATGTGGAAAGGGAGCTGTGGTTTCGGTGCATTATTACATGACAGCTAGAGACTGAGTGTGAACGAATGTGGCCTTTGTTGTCTTTTCCTAGCGCTACCTCGCACACATGAGGGGGGAAGGAGTTGTTATTGCATGTGTGGCGAGGTGGCGATGGGAATGAATAAAGGCAGACAGTATGAATTATGTACATGTGTATACATGTATATGTCTGTGTGTGTATATATATGTATACGTTGAGATGTATAGGTATGTATAATTGCGTGTGCGGACGTGTATGTATATACATGTGTATGTGGTTG
>NW_027265123.1:0-27547 GCF_036320965.1 Panulirus ornatus
ATTCAACAAACCTTCAAAATACTCACTCCATCTCCTTCTCACATCACCACTACTTGTTATCACCTTCCCATTTGCGCCCTTCACTGAAGTTCCCATTTGCTCCCTTGTCTTACGCACTTTATTTACCTCCTTCCAGAACATCTTTTTATTCTCCTTAAAATTTAATGATACTCTCTCACCCCAACTCTCATTTGCCCTTTTTTTCACGTATTCCCTGCGTGTCGTAAAAGTCGACTAAAAGGGGAGGGAGCAGGGGACTGGAAATCCTCCCCTCTTGTTTTTTTTTTTTCAATTTTTCCAAAAGAAGGAACAGAGAAGGGGGCCAGGTGAGGATATTCCCTCAGAGGCCCAGTCCTCTGTTCTTAACGCTATTTTGCTTATGCGGGAAATGGCGAATAGTTTGAAACAAAGATATATATATATATATATATATATATATATATATATATATATATATATATATATATATATATATATATATATATATATATATATGTATATATATATATATATATATATATATATATATATATATATATATATATATATATATATATATATATATATATATATATATATATATATATACATATATATATATATATATATATATTTTTTTTTTTTTTTTTTTTTTTTTTTTTTTTTTTATACTTTGTCGCTGTCTCCCGCGTTTGCGAGGTAGCGCAAGGAAACAGACGAAAGAAATGGCCCAACCCCCCCCCCCCATACACATGTACATACACACGTCCACACACGCAAATATACATACCTACACAGCTTTCCATGGTTTACCCCAGACGCTTCACATGCCTTGCTTCAATCCACTGACAGCACGTCAACCCCTGTATACCACATGACTCCAATTCACTCTATTTCTTGCCCTCCTTTCACCCTCCTGCATGTTCAGGCCCCGATCACACAAAATCTTTTTCACTCCATCTTTCCACCTCCAATTTGGTCTCCCTCTTCTCCTCGTTCCCTCCACCTCCGACACATATATCCTCTTGGTCAATCTCTCCTCACTCATTCTCTCCATGTGCCCAAACCATTTCAAAACACCCTCTTCTGCTCTCTCAACCACGCTCTTTTTATTTCCACACATCTCTCTTACCCTTACGTTACTTACTCGATCAAACCACCTCACACCACACATTGTCCTCAAACATCTCATTTCCAGCACATCCATCCTCCTGCGCACATCTCTATCCATAGCCCACGCCTCGCAACCATACAGCATTGTTGGAACCACTATTCCCTCAAACATACCCATTTTTGCTTTCCGAGATAATGTTCTCGACTTCCACACATTTTTCAAGGCTCCCAAAATTTTCGCCCCCTCCCCCACCCTATGATCCACTTCCGCTTCCATGGTTCCATCCGCTGACAGATCCACTCCCAGATATCTAAAACACTTCACTTCCTCCAGTTTTTCTCCATTCAAACTCACCTCCCAATTGACTTGACCCTCACCCCTACTGTACCTAATAACCTTGCTCTTATTCACATTTACTCTCAACTTTCTTCTTCCACACACTTTACCAAACTCAGTCACCAGCTTCTGCAGTTTCTCACATGAATCAGCCACCAGCGCTGTATCATCGGCGAACAACAATTGACTCACTTCCCAAGCTCTCTCATCCCCAACAGACTTCATACTTGCCCCTCTTTCCAGGACTCTTGCATTTACCTCCCTTACAACCCCATCCATAAACAAATTAAACAACCATGGAGACATCACACACCCCTGCCGCAAACCTACATTCACTGAGAACCAATCACTTTCCTCTCTTCCTACACGTACACATGCCTTACATCCTCGATAAAAACTTTTCACTGCTTCTAACAACTTGCCTCCCACACCATATATTCTTAATACCTTCCACAGAGCATCTCTATCAACTCTATCATATATATATATATATATATATATATATATATATATATATATATATATATATATATATATATATATATATTGGAAAGGATCACAATTTTGTGCGTAATCAAGATATTCCTATGAGTCCACGGGGAAAATGAAATACGATAAGTTTCCAATTGTACTTTCGTGTTATAATCACATCATCAAGGGAGACACAAGAGAGAGAGAAATATAACAGTCGGTTGATATACAACGAAGAAACGTAGCTACGACGCTATTTGGTAAACATGCGATTGTCCAAGACAGACTTATCATGTTTCATTTTCCCCTTGGACTCATTAATACATACATACATACATACATATATACATATATATATATATATATATATATATATATATATATATATATATATATATATATATATATATATATATATATATATATATATGTATATATATATATATATATATATATATATATATATATATATATATATATATATATATATATATATATATATATATATATATATATATATATTTATATTTCCTTTCAAACTATTCGCCATTTCCCGCGTTAGCGAGGTAGCGTTAAGAACAGAGGACTGGGCCTCTGAGGGAATATCCTCACTTGGGCCATTTCTCTGTTCCTTCTTTTGGAAAATTAAAAAAAAAAAAAAAAACGAGAAGGGAGGATTTCCAGCCCCCTGCTCCCTCCCCTTTTAGTCGCCTTCTACGTCACGCAGGGAATACGTGGGAAGTATTCTTTCTCCCCTAACCCCAGGGATATATATATATATATATATATATATATATATATATATATATATATATATATATATATATATATATATATATATATATATTGGAAAGGATCACAATTTTGTGCGTAATCAAGATATTCCTATGAGTCCATGGGGAAAATGAAATACGATAAGTTCCCAAGTGTACTTTCGTGTTATAATCACATCATCAAGGGAGACACAAGAGAGAGAGAAATATAACAGTCAGTTGATATACAACGAAGAAACGTAGCTAGGACGCTATTTGGTAAACATGCAATTGTCCAAGACAGACTTATCATGTTTGATTTTCCCCGTGGACTCATTAGTACATATATATTTTTTTTCTTTTCTTTTTTTTTTTTTTTTTAAACTATTTGCCATTTCCCGCTTTGGCGAGGTAGCGTTAAGAACAGAGGACTGGGCCTTTTTTGGAATATCCTCACCTGGCCCCCTCTGTTCCTTCTTTTGGAAAATTAGAAAAAAAAAACGAGAGGGGAGGATTTCCAGCCCCCCGCTCCCTCCCCTTTTAGTCGCCTTCTACGACACGCAGGGAATACGTGGGAAGTATTCTTAATCCCCTATCCCCAGGGATAATATATATATATGTATATATATATATATATATATATATATATATATATATATATATATATATATATATATATATATATATATATATATATATATACACTGGGGATAGGAGAGAAAGAACACTTCCAACGCATTCCTCATTGTGTCGTAGAAGGCGACTGAAGGGGGCGGGAGCGGGGGGCTGGAAACCCTCCACTACTTGTATTCTAACTTTCTAAAAGTACCTCAGAATACATCTACTAAACATTTCGCTTCAAATCCACGAGTGACGTCATTTTCTCCTCCTTAGTTACATACACAGTTTACAGGTTATTCTCTGTGAAACATGTGCAAGTCTGTCTCCTCCTACTCCACTGATCTATGACCTCCTGATCTCTGCTACCATTACAAACAGCCTCGTTAGGTCACAGTTGTCTGCTCATGTTGGAATTTCTCTGTGCAATTCCTTGTATTTCAAGATTTGACTTTTAGTTGATAAGAATTTGGAGAGGAGTCTACCTAACGGTAACAATGATTCAGAAATATACTATGTAAATATACCGAACCTCTTGTATATGTTTTAGCTTCTTTAATCGGAGGAAAAAAAAATGCTATTAATTCCCGTCAAGACACATTGTAAACACGTCTGATAATGAATGTCAGGGAAATAAGAACCATGACAAAGGCAATGACTCAGATTAATGGCCTTGATGATAAAGACAAAAATGAATCATATGACGACGTGGGACAAACACAAGTTCCTTTGATATGATTAAAGCAGCTGGTGATTACTTCAAATGATGTTGAGGGAAAACAAAGAGAAAACTATGAGAATAACCTTTATTTTAGTGAGCTATCAAGAATTAATCTTGAATATGATAAACTAATGTCGGAGTTTAGTGAAGCTTGGGATGAATCTATGATATTTTGTTTGGAAAACGCAGCTGATGGATTCTTCTCTGTTCCTGAAACAATAGGTAAATCATCTTGTCCCAAATGGTGCCGAACAACCCTGTATGAGTAACGACCCTATATGAGTGGCTCATAGAAGACGTCACTGCCTATCCAGCCAAGCCGAGTGGGAGAGCTATAACCAGGAGGCCACACCTGGGAAGGTGTCACCTGGTACGTCCGGCTGGCCGGCGGTGGCAAGATTGGGCTGGAGTCAAGAACCAATACCTAACTAAGGCTGTTTACCCAGGCCACCTCCCCTGCCTGCCTGCCTGCCCGACCACACCTGGGAAACATAAGGAATAAGCGGAGATGCAGAACCTGCACCACGACAGAGGTGAGCTGTCTCCAGTCGCCATGGTAACTTGAGGAGAGAATGTTCGTGACCTGTGTTGGGAGGAGACCATATACTGTTCACCAGCCTTACGTATACAAGAGGTGTGGGGGCGCGTCGTCAACACAGCTCAGTAAACAATCAACAGTGGCGGTTATAGTTAGTTAGCTAAGAGTTCAAGTGTAGCACTTAATCACCTGTTGTCACTGTTAGATTCGTGTGGTCCTCGACTAACTGTCACTCGCTGTCGTTGTTAGAGTTGCCAGGTTACGGGCCCTTACCTGTAGACAGTCCGCTGTCTGATCTTGTCTTACAGGTCAAATATTGTTTAGAGACTCGTCAAGTACTTGTCTTGCTCGGTCTCTTATGATAAGGAGTCTGCAATATGTATGCAGGTATGTTTAGCGTTAAACTTTCTGGTTATTGACCGTCCGTTATCTAACCAGAATCTGTACCTTACGGCAAAACATAAGAATCACGATATTTGCAACATGATAACATGTTTGACCATCAGCAGGTAAGGTCATCAAGCCGCACCATACATACGTCAGACAGTAACATCAGTTGTATAACAGGATGTATATATGTTGTTGGATTTAAGGGCTATCACCTAAAGGTCATGAAGCCAGAATATGAACTATAAGTTCAACATATAATGATCATCCAGGTCCAGCAGGCAGCTGGAATTCGTGAGGATTTTTGGAGGGTTTTCGTGTTGTTGTGAGGAAGAGAAAGAGAGAAAGAGATGGAGAGGAGGAGGGTAACAAGTCCTGGTGTTCAACCCAGGTGCTCCATTGTCAGTCAAGCCAAATATCCAGAGTAATAGTAAAGTGGGTTAGTTTGGGGGTTTTAGGTTCATCGACCGCCTGAGTCAGTAAGGTCAACAAGTTAGTCATAACCACCACTCAAATATTGTTAAACACCTTCACCTGTTGATGATGGCTGTACGGCCATACACACTCACTAAATATTTGACCCATATACGTAATCCTATTTTTCCTTGTTTCTTTTCTTTTTACTTTCCGCTCTATCAATTGCTGGGATCATAACTGTGCTAAACGTCAAACTGTAACCACTATACAAATCATCCTGAACACATTTTCCAGGGGTTCAAGATCATTTTAAGACCATACACGTTCTCACTGCATATATGACCTTGTTCCTACGACCAATTTTGGATTCAAAGAGACAGCGACCTATGGAAGGTCATTAGGTCACTAATCCTTTATATGTTCCACTTTAAAGTCACCTAACAATCCTTTCAACGTATTATTGTCTAAATAGTTGGGACAGTGAAATATAGGAAGATGTACGTTCAAGGAAGACATATGCAATGACAGAGTTACGTGCAGCGACGACAAGTAGGACAGACAAACCTGAGAAATGGTTGTTAGTGATGGTGTGAACAGCAGTATTATTATTACCACACATCACCAGCACACCTTTGATGGCGCTCCTACACCTTCGTGGCTGCTGCACTCCACACAGGAGCAGGGGATGATGGCACATATCTATGAAGCAAAAAGGTTTTCGATGAGACTGTGCTATTTCTTCCCTTCCCTGGTCGATGATACAGCCTTTCCCCAAGGTTACTTGTCATTCCAGGTGTAACGACTTATGGGTTGAGTCCGGTAACACCTTTTCAATAATAGTATGTGAGAGAGTGGAGTGACCAGGATGAACAGCGTGTTCTGCGCCTCAACTGATTGATTGTATGATAAGAATATAGAGAATTACACACCATAAATGTCACTTGCAAGGATCAAGCCAGAGATGAAGGATAGATAACTAGAAGGGTAGAATACCTTTACCCGGGATCAGTAGCACCTGTGGTAATGGACACACCTTTGTAATGCTTGATCACTTACAACTGATCAACTTTAATACGAAAGTCTTAGGTACTGTCCCTCAGGAAAACTTTTTACACATATTTACAAAACACGTATATATGTTAGATATACACTATCTCTAGAATATATCTTTACCTGGGACGTGTGACACTTGTGTGGATAGACACAACTTTGTAATGCTTGATCCATTACACGAAATGAACTTCACTAACGAAGAGTTATACAACGCGTCGTTGAAGAACATTAATCAAATACCTATACAGAATTTTTATGTTACATGAAAGATATTTCTTGATAGTAGTAAACACAAGAAATGGTGACGAAAGAAAAGGGATGTAGAGGTAAATATTTTGTTAGAAAATGAATTGCTCCTGCCTTAAACTAGCTCCTTGCAATGGATGTTGTTTTAGATACCCACAGTAAGATATATTGTGTGATTAATCACTATAAATGTTTATGTTTAACAGATCTTTTATTTCTTATAGTATTTCACTGATTCAGGTTTAAGAACCTTGGTTCTGAACAACCATTATAATGCAACGCAATACATATTTATCATAAATAAATCATTTATCACAATAACCATTATGTTTGTACCAGATTCTTTAAGTCCTCAATCACGTTTGTTAATATATAAGGAATTTCTCCGCCACATTTCAATACATAACATATATCTACACGTGTGGAAATATATGTATATGTTTTTATAAATTTTTCTTTGGCTTTTATAATTAAGGTGTAAGATATCCTTCTGAAGAGAATACTAGATAATATTATAGGCTATGTGCGTGTGTGTGTGTGTGTGTGTGTGTGTGTGAGCGCACATAGGAGTGAAAACATATTTTACACTTACAAGGTTAAGAGACGAGGCAACACAAGTGTACAAATCCTTCCTCAAAACTCTCACGTGATAATGATTAAAGTACTATACACACACACACACACACACACACACACACCCGCACACACACACAGACACACACACACACACACACACAAACACACACACACACACACACACACACACACACACACACACACACGCACAAACACACACACACACACACACACACACACACACACACTCACACACACACACACAGAGCGGCGCTTTCAATTTTTGATGTAGATTGATTTCCTATCTTAGTTTCATCTACGGAATTCTACATCTTCAGTTCAGCACAACATTGTGGTAATGAAGGGAAAGTCACCACATTTACAAGCCGAGTGCACGTAGCTTATCCCACCTCGTTAGAGAGAAAACTTACCTGTATTTGAATTAATGAACGGGAACAGAGAAGAATAAATTTTATCACACATTTATTATACAACTATATAATTTATATTATATACATTACCACATTTCCTGCACTTTCCATCACAAATTTGCTGAGGTCATAACCTTGTACTTACCATTACCTTACAACCTTAAGGATGGTGGTCTACAACACCTCTACATTGATGGAGAAAACGAAAAGTTTCGTTTTACTATTAAGACCACAGAAGTGCGGTAATTCCACTTCACTACCACTAACTACTAGTTATTTTACTTGTTGATTTTCACGGCTAAGATTTTCATCCTCTGAGCGAAGCCATACAATAATCGTCCTTATCTACTCTGAGCATTGGATAGCCTCCTGATGATCAAGATTGCTGTTTTGGTTGTCCGTTTCCCTTGTTACTGCTGCGCCTCACTGCACACCTTACAGGAGTGCCTTCCACAGTATTAGGGACAGCTGCTGGGCCTCACTGTAGCTACTTCTGGGACGGTTGCCAATCTTCCTCGTATTCCCTCATGACCACAGCGCCAAACCGACTCCCGCCATCAGGCCGAAACACACAAACATTTCTGACAAAATTGAGACAACCGCTTTCGCGTCAGTTTTGACACCAAGTGAATTTATACGACAATTACGTTCAAGATGCTTGGTTTTTCGTTCATGGATTGAACAGAAGCAACCAACGATGGTTGCTACTGCCCAATCCATGAAGTCCCCCCCACCACGGAAAGGTAACCAAGCTTCGGGGGGGATGGGTGTTTACCCTGACGCCAACGGAGAAACTCAATACAATATTTTTATTATAACTTTCCTTAATCTTGAAAAATAAATCAATCAGACGGACCAATAGCCCCAGTCATATGAAGATTGGCTAACCGAATGTATATCGTTGTCAGTCCTCCTAAAACTTGTATATTTTCGATCATTAGAGCATCCATCTATTCATCTCATATAAGTGTTGCTAGGACAGTTGTCTATTAGTGCAGAGATCTTTTCCTCGGTAAAGAAAGTGTAGCCGGACTCCGCCCTCATGAGGTTACTGCACGACAGCAAAGATCACCCTTTGGTAGGCTGTGCTATAGGCAGCACAGCTCCGTCAAAGATCTCACTCCATAAGTGAACTTATATAGATTCCTTTTTTAACATTTTGCCTTGTCTATAAGGAACTCATCAGTTCTTCTCCAGTGAAAGCAAAAAATCATCCAGAAATTCATTTGTCTTCTCAATATCAGGATCTTGTGGCTCTGTGTGTGGGACGGGGCTGGTGGGCTGTGTGTCTGGCTGTGTCTGGGGAGCGGGGCTGGTGGTCTCTGTGACTGGCTGTGTCTGGGAAGCGGGGCTGGTGGCCTTTGTGACTTGCTGTGTCTGGGGAGCGGGGCTGGTGGTCTCTGTGACTTGCTGTGTCTGGGAAGCGGGGCTGGTGGTCTCTGTGGCTGGCTGTGTCTGGAGATCAGGGGAAGTCTTGGGCATAAATTTCAATATACTGTGAGCGATATCGTCTCTCAACCGATCCCTCTCGATCTTCTCTTGCACGGCCTTCATGATGCGTTTGGGCGGCTTTCTCCATTTTCTTTGCATTTCAGTTGGTGATCCTGCGCCATCGAGCCACATGATACCAGAATAGTATCGTTCCTGTTTCCCAACGGGTCCAATCTTGGTGTCACACATGATGCCGAGTGAACCCAAATGGCGGCCGATGTTTACGTTGGAAGCCACGGGCTCGTTATGTATCTTGCAGTAACTTTCATACCGTTGCTGCAGCTCTTTCCTGCTGATAAGGTACCGCTTCATAGTAATAGTCTTTCCCTTCATTTGAACGAAGGTATTCATGAAACTAACAAAGGAAGCCTTTCCTTTGTAATCCCGTTTGTAGTAACAGAAGGCCATTGAAGACGTGGATTGGGTCAGGTGAAGTTACACAGACTAACAAGATAGTCCTATAATCAATGGTCCTGTATCAGCACTGAGCTCGAAATACGTCAGAACGACAATTTCAACCCAGGGCTGGAGGGCCAATTGATGATATTCTCACGTCTTGCTCAACCAAGTAACCTCGGTGAGACCTTGTTTATATTTAAATATAGTAAAGTTAATATAGTGAAGCTTGATGATTCTATTCATATGTAAGTTGCAATGTAATTTGTGTATATATATATATATATATATATATATATATATATATATACATATATATATATATATATATATATATATATATATATATATATATATATATATATATATATATATATATATATATACACATATATTCAATAATGGATGGAACTTGGCTCCTAAGGTGATTTTGTTGTTGGAGTGGGACCTCCAGCCATTCTGTCCACCTTTTCCCTTTCTAGACATGTGGTGGTGCATTGGGTAGTGTGGCAACCTTCGTCTTCATCTTTTTGGGTGCAGGCTTTCAAACCTGGTGGAGTAGTTGTGGGGTTTGCTTCTTTGCTGTACCCGACATAGCCATCTGGGCGTAGCTATCTACCCGGGCTGGTGGGTCAGCCAGCATAGCTACACGCTCACTCGGTACCTGGGCTGGTGGACGAGCAGCCTTCCTTTCTTCCATGGCTACAGTTTGCCTAACGACCTGGGGTTGTGGAGCTGCCATCTTTACTACCACCCAGGTTGGTTGGGCAGCCTTCTTTCGTTTCTTTGCCACACCCTTCTGGTTTGGCTGGTTGGGCAACCTTCTTTTTCCTCTTCTTCGATACAACCTGCCAACCGAATTCGTCTGCTGGTGGGTCCGTTTCTTTCATGGATACAACCTCTGTAGCCACTTGGGCTGGCCGGTCAACCTTCGGTTGTAGGTAAAAGTATATATATAGAATAATGTGGTTATCATCAGCAGCCAGAGGCCATTCCTCCCTCCTTGCCTGCAGAGTTCTTGATTTTCTGGAAAGTTCTACGAGATTCTGGTAAGATAAATACCATTGAGAGGACGTTGTTAGGGGACAGTCAGGTTCAGTTTAGAGTTGGTTGTGGGATGGTTCTTTTACTGTGTCGTATCAGCCAGATGGGTATTTCTTTTCACAGTTTTCGTTAAAGTTTGTTTTCTAGAAGCATAATCTAGAGCCCTATTTTCCATTTGTTTATAATTTTTCTTGTTATGGTTTGATTATAATCATTAGTTTTGTTATTGTTGATGCTCAAATATTTCATGTTATGTTTGTGATTCCCGTGGAAGCGTCTGACATCTTGCTAGAAGACTTTCTGGTCACAATATTTCTGCACTGGGGAGTTGATCGTATTCTTTTATTGCAGGTTTTGTTATTATCTTGCTTTACATTAAGGTCTACTGGAGGTTTTCCCAATGCTGGTTGAACATATGTCCAGCAACAGGAGATAGCGTAAGATACAGTATTGATGAGACTTATCTATCTATATACCTATCTAAATATCGCTCTATCAGTCTATCAATCTAACTATCTATCTATCTATATATCTATCTTTATCTGAAAGTCAACAATGATAGAATCATTGATATATAAAGTATAACAATGTCCTCTCAATGGCAATTATCTCACCAGAATCTTCTAGAACCTTCCAGAAAACTATGAACTCTGCAGGCAAGGAGGGAGGAATGGTCTCCGGCTATTGATAAAACCATATTATTCCATATATATGTTTATATATACATATTTATGTATATATATGAATGTATATATAACGTACAGAATAATGCGGCCATCATCAGTATCGAAGAAAACTGAAAAGATGAGGTCCCACCGAGATTCGAACTCGGATTGCTGGATCCAAAGTCCAGAGTGCTAACCCTTACACCATGGGACCTGATAAGAAAAGATGTGATTTCATCTAAATGTTTTACATATAATCAACCAGAGGCCATTCCTCCCTCCCTGCCTGCAGGGTTCAAGGTTTTCTAGAAGGTTCTCTAAGATTCTGGGTAGGAACTGCCATTGAGAGGACGTAGTTATACGTATCATTAATGATATTGTTGTTGACTTTCTGATTTAGAAAGGTAGATAGATAGGTAGATAGATAGATAGGTAAAAAACAGATATTAGATAGATTGATAGATACGTAATGCTGTATATATCAACTTTCACAGAAATCAGTGATATCTGTTTTATTCTGCAAGAAGTACATGTACATGGATGTAGTGATAATATGGGTTAGGTATAAGACCAGTCGTGTTGAGATTGTAGTGAATGTGACCATTGACTTCAACCTTAATAGTGTAGTGAAGATAAAGTTGTAGTGAAGATAAATCTTGAAGTGACTCATAAGGTTGTTGTGAGTACAAGGATGCATCGTAAATGAGTACTTCCTACCTGAAAGTCAACAATTACAAAATTGATCAAGTATAACAACATCCTCGGACAACCAACTACAAACACCAACCATAGAGTGAACCTGACTGTCATCTAACGACGACCTCTCAAAGGTAATGATCTTACCAGAATCTTCGAGAACCTTCTAGAAAACCTTGAACCCTGCAGGCAGGGAGGGAGGAATGGCCTCTGGTTGATTATATGTAAAACATTTAGATGAAATCACATCTTTTCTTATCAGGTCCCATGGTGTAAGGGTTAGCACTCTGGACTTTGGATCCAGCAATCCGAGTTCGAATCTCGTTGGCACCTCACCTTTTCAGTTTTCTTAGAAACTGATGATGGAACTGAGCCATATAGTTGACCTTCGATGGACATATATTTCTTACGGCCCACCATTTTATTTAAGTATGAAGATCTCACGGCAGAGAGGAAACGTGTGATATTCAAAATCAAAAGCCGCAATTGCCCTCATGGTAATGGTCGACATGTTTGCAGACAGATGACACAGACATGTGAGAAGTTAGACAAATATGGACGTTCCTGGTTGCTGTATAGCCTAGGTTTATTATCACCTGTAATGAAGGAGAAATGTTGCACATTATTCCAAACCTTTTTATTTAGGCTAGGTTAGGCTAGGATGACTAGGGTCCATAACGTAACAGAGCTGGGAAATGCATCATATCGGATCTGTATTTGTGCAAAATGGCGCAAGTTTGTGGAAGTGATTTACGCAATGCCGGAGAGAATCCACCTCCACCAGAAATAATGTCTCAGACCATACAATATCTGCTGTTGGACGAGCAGGGGACATTAGACCAATATATTCCTGTAGTTTACTGCTCTTCCCAAACACGCAGCAAGACATTCGTAAAAGCGTTAAACTGAACTTTTCCATCGGTTTTCATATCTTTAATTACTCTAACCATTTCCAACAGATGGAAAAAATCATTTTAAAAATCAGAAATTATTTGCCTATAAAAAGCATTTTGATCGATCGTACCAAATATTCAATTATTTCTGTACCCGACAAAATATTCAGTCACTCCTATATCCGATATTTTTCCTGCTGGCTGGTGCCGTTAAAGTCATATGGTAATTTACCGCAATTAGATTATAGATATATTCATCTATATGGAATGGCTCAGCGTGAAGAAACATATATATTTTCACTAAATCCTCCTCTTCGCTACATAGTTATAACACATCTTGACTACACCATTGTATGACCACATTGTGTTCTTATCTTCACCACAGCCTCGGCAAAATTGATGTTTTCTTCACACATCAGGGTAGATGGCCATCTTTATGATGACAGAGAACACACATAACATATTAAACCACTTATCTTTAGTCACTTTAATCTAATTTCTGCTGATAAAAACGAATTATAATGACAATCCTTGAGTTCTGTGATGGGACATTGTACGGGTGAAGGAACTGTTGTGAGGCACATGTATTAAACTATTGAGAAATAAACTTAACTGTATTAAAGTATTAACTTCACTATATGAGACTTCTCTATATTAAGCTATGCTAGGATATGATCAGTTCCCAGGTTATATAAGGGCGGGAGCCAGGCCGAGAGCATCATTTGAGCTGTGACCTCTGTCGAGTGAACATCTCTGCTCCGCCTTGCAAGCTCCCTCAACCTTTCCTCGAACACTTCAATATAATAATGTTCACCAAGGAGGTAGGACGATCCTCCTTTGTCCAGGAGATGGAATTTGAATATGTCCATGTATTTGATATGGGCTATGGCTGTGTGGACATGGAGGTGGAATACCCAGACGTGGAAGTGATGGATGGAGTGGAATTTGGCTCTGTGGATATGGAGGTGGAATACCCAGAAGTGGAATTGGAGGAAATGGAATATGGGTGAAGCTGGTATGAACGCCATATGGATTTGGTGAAGGTTGACCTCGTAATGTGTTGACGTAAAATAGGTCAACCACTGTGACCATGTAGCGGGGAGGGCCACATCCACCAACCACGAAGCGAGCCCCACCAAGGAGAAGTATCCTGGCTGCATCCACGTACGAGAACCACCGCGGGATTGCCGTCATCCAGTATTCCTGCTATGCCTCCTACAAGAAGGCACTTCTTGCCAACGTGACACCACTTTCCGTCAACGGTCGCTGTGCAAAAGTGAAACCTCACTGTCCTACTGATGCTGACCAAGTGACCTCGCCCTCTCAAGTTGCACTGCAGCCCACACGCCCTACCAGACCCACCATCCATGAGGAAATGCAGCCCACCCCACTTGTCAGGCCCACCTTCCGGGAGACATGGCAGGTCTCAAGACCTGTCAGGCCCACCATTCAAGACCGACTTGGTCCCCCAACACATGTCAGGCCCAGCGTTCTAGACCGACTGGGACCAATAACACATGACATGTCCTACGTTACAGACCGACTGCACTCCGCACCACGTACTGGCGTTAAAAGGCGTGTCGAGATGACACACGCTCCCCGTGCCAAAAGATTCAGTTTGTGAGGAACCTGAGTTCTTTCTTCCTGCTGGTGCTGCAGGAGAACACGGCCCTAGAGTGGACACTGGAGGTGTGTTTGTGTTTGGGTTATCACTAAGGAACCAACACCAAGACAACTTTAGTTTGGCCTTGCCAAGGATTACGTTAATCTAGCGGAAGTGTGGCTTTCTCCCAGTAGTGGATGACACATAATATCTACGTAGGGACGTTGAAAAACAAAGAAAGAAAAAAAATGGGAACATTATCCCGCCCAAAAAAATACATAAATTTACGGGGATAATTTCCTTCGTCTTCAAGGAAAAAATGAAACTCTTCCGACGCTACCGTGCCTTCCATAAAGCAACCCTCAAAGAAATCACTTTCTACACAATGCGCAAGGATTCAGTTAGCCAATCTTCATATGACTGGGGCTATTGTTCCATCTGATTGATTCATTTTTCAAGATTAAGGAAAGTTATAATAAAAATATTGTATTGAGTTTCTCCGTTGGCGTCAGGGTAAACACCCATCCCCCCCGAAGCTTGGTTACCTTTCCGTGGTGGGGGGGACTTCATGGATTGGGCAGTAGCAACCATCGTTGGTTGCTTCTGTTCAATCCATGAACGAAAAACCAAGTATCTTGAGCGTAATTGTCGTTTAAATTCACTTGGTGTCAAAACTGACGCGAAAGCGGTTGTCTCAATTTTGTCAGAAATGTTTGTGCGTTTCGGCCTGATGGCGGGAGTCGGTTTGGCGCTGTGGTCATGAGGGAATACGAGGAAGATTGGCAACCGTCCCAGAAGTAGCTACAGTGAGGCCCAGCAGCTGTCCCTAATACTGTGGAAGGCACTCATGTAAGGTGTGCAGTGAGGCGCAGCAGTAACAAGGGAAACGGACAACCAAAACAGCAATCTTGATCATCAGGAGGCTATCCAATGCTCAGAGTAGATAAGGACGATTATTGTATGGCTTCGCTCAGAGGATGAAAATCTTATCCGTGAAAATCAACAAGTAAAATAACTAGTAGTTAGTGGTAGTGAAGTGGAATTACCGTATTTCTGTGGTCTTAATAGTAAAACGAAACTTTTCGTTTTCTCCATCAATGTAGAGGTGTTGTAGACCACCATCCTTAAGGTTGTAAGGTAATGGTAACTACAAGGTTATGACCTCAGCAAATTTGTGATGGAAAGTGCAGGAAATGTGGTAATGTATATAATATAAATTATATAGTTGTATAATAAATGTGTCTTAAAATTTAGTCTTCTCTTTGCCCGTTCATTAATTCAAATACAGGTAGGTTTTCTCTCTCTAACGAGGTGGGATAAGCTACGTGCACTCGGCTTATGAATGTGGTGACTTTCCCTTCATTACCACAATGTTGTGCTGAACTGAAGATGTAGAATTCCGTAGACGAAACCAACATAGGAAATCAATCTACATCAAAAATTGAACGTATGCATCTTTAGATGGACATAAAACAAACGAACGGAGGGGCACACTGGAGCAAATCAATTTCATTATCACCACTTAAAGTAGGCCTTTCAAGTAGTTGTTGCTTTAAAGCAAACTTTTTCTAGCCAAGGTTTAGTTAGCACCTAAACTAATCCCCACGACCTTACCTTAAGAAATATTTTCAGAAGGTACTGTCTGAACATATTTCTAAGGTAAGGTCATTTAGGTTTGGTTTAGATGCTAACCTAACCTAGGCTAGAAAAAGTTTCCTTTGCTTCAGAGCCCCAACTACGTAGACGGGCTACTGTTGACATTAAACAGTAACAGAAAGGTGATAAAACTGAGATGAAATGAATAAAGAAGATAGAATGGGTCTGTTGAAAGTTGAAGTATTTGCTAGATACAATTTTTGGCAGATCCAAATGCATCCTAAAGTCAGTCACTTAAATCACAATGCTGAATATTGTTTTAATTGTTGGAACTAGTTACAGGAAGTAAAAATGTCAAGCTTAAAGGGATGCCATTATAATAACTTCATATACCTGTATAGGATCTCTTAAACTTCTTTTCCCTAAAGCTGAAAGGATTTAAGTAGTTTAATCTGCTCTCTAAATTTGTTTCTCAGTCCAGTAATCATCTTTGGAGATTACCTCAGTAATTTCTTCATTCAATGTCTTCCTTTTAAAATTAGTTGACGACCAAAGCAGTACAATATCCAAGCTCGGATGACTATGTTTTGGGAAGGCGAGAGGTCAGGTTATGCAAGAATGTTGGAAATGGCTTCCATCAGTTTCTGCCCTATCTACTCTAAATATTTTGGGTTATTAGAACTTAGAGATTTATGAGTAGATAATTTTATTTTTCATACTATTCGCCATTTCCCGCATTAGCGAGGTAGCGTTAAGAACAGAGGACTGGGCCTTTGAGGGAATATCCTCATATGGCCCCCTTCTCTGTTCCTTCTTTTGGAAAATTTAAAAAAAAAATGAGAGGGGAGGATTTCCAGCCCCCCGCTCCCTTCCCTTTTAGTCGCATTCTACGACATGCAGGAATACGTGGGAAGTATTCCTTCTCCCCTATATATATTTATCTATTTATTCACTTTGCCCCGTCGCCGTCCCCCGCGCCAGCGAGGCAGCGCAAGGAAACAGACGAAAGAATGGCCCAACCCACCCACATACACATGTATATACACACACGTCCACACACACCACACATACACACCCACACATCTCAACATACACACACATAGTAGATAATACAATATAGTTATCTTGGCAAGATATCCAACGTGAGATTATAGTCATACTAACAATATAGTCACAAGGCCAATATATAGTCACCGGAATATTATATTTATCATGATAATGTATCACTTATGACAAAATATGCATGATTAAAAAATGACAATATAGCACCTACAAAAAATATCACATTGCTAATATAGCCAAGGTGGCGATATATACACGATAGTACTGGAAGGAAAATAAGAAGATAGTCAAAATGACAACTTGTTCATAATGACAATACTACCACTATCTATATATACTCTCCATGACACTATAGCTACACGGACAGTAAAGCTATCTTCACAAAAGAGTAAAATTGAAAATACAGCAAACGACAATATAGCCACCATGACAATACAGCCATCTTGACAATAATGTCACGTTATAAATCAATCGCCAGCACATTAGAAACGCGTTGAGAGTAATTTACAGACTTTATAGATATCATGAAAATATTGCCCCCATGTCAATATATTTGCTATGACAATTTAGCCATTATGATAATACAGTCACGTCGACAATGTACTCACTATGACAATAAAACTACCATAATCATATAACTGATATGACAATATAGTCAAAGGAAAAATATAGAAACATTCAACTTATATTCACAAAGGCAATATAACCATCTGACAATATAGATAATGTAAATAAATAGTCGTTTTCGGATCATAGGAAACATATAGACTCCAGGACAATATAGTCTGTGAGAAAATAGTGACTCAGACAGGATTTATCACTATAATACAGTCATAACTTTATAGCTGTCATACAATTGTAGTAAACATAACAAAATCATCACAATGAAATAAAACGGTATTACAATATAGTTACCATAATCATACACCAATCATGATTATATAATCAGCAGGTTGACATAAACAATATCACAGTGTAAAAACCATGACAATATAAGTTGCGATGATATGATATCTATTCACTTACACTTACAATACCAAATAAGCCGCCATGAGAATATTATTATCATGATCTTATAATGACAACAATATTGTAGCTAATAGCAAAATATATCCCGAACGACAAAATTAACCATAGCAATATAGCCATCAAGTTGATATAGCGACCAAGATAATGTAGCCAGGACGGCATTATATTGAAAATAACAATACAGCCACCATGCCAATGTCTTCACCATGACAATGTAGCTACCATGAAAATATAGTAACCTTGACTATATACCTACCATGATTAAATATTTGAATTGAAAAATATCCACAACAAGAGTTTAGCTGCTAAAACACGATATCACCTTTCCAATATCGCCAAAATGTTATTATTGCCATCATGACAATATACCGCCAGAAAAGAAATATATATACCCACTACTTGACAATATAGCTATTCTGACAATATTGCCAACATGAAAAGACAGTCACCTCCTTGTTATATAACAAAAATGATAAATAGCCATCATGGCAATATAGTGACCTAACAATACAGCCACCATGGCAATATGGTGACCTAACAAAACAGACATCATGGCAATATAGCTACCATAACAATGTAATCTTAATGACAATATAGCCAACATGACTATATAGTCACAATGACAATACAACCACCGTGACAATACAGATAACATGACAGTACCGTCTCTAAGACATTATTGCCATCAATTCAACAAATTGAATGAGAATATAGATATTATGGCAACACAGTCACCATGACAATATACTCAGAAATGTAATATAATCGCCATAATAAAATCATCCTATCATGAAAATGTAGCCACCTTACCATTTTGGTTTCCATTACAATGTAGCCACAGTAATAAAAGATTTACCAAGACAGTACTGAAACCATAACAATATAGCATATCATGGCAATGTAGTCACCTGATAATTTAATCAAAATGACAATTTCTCTTCTATAATGGTATATCCTCAAGGGTAATATCAACACCATTAAAAAAGCTTCTATGAAAATACAGTCACTATGACATTATAGATATCATGATAGAAAATCACCATGACAATATAGTTATCATGGCAATATAGCCACTATGACATTATAGATATCATGATAGAAAATCACCATGACAATATAGTTATCATGGCAATATAGCCACTATGACATTATAGATATCATGATAGAAAATCACCATGACAATATAGTTATCATGGCAATATAGCCACTATGACATTATAGATATCATGATAGAAAATCACCATGACAATATAGTTATCATGGCAATATAGCCACTATGACATTATAGATATCATGATAGAAAATCACCATGACAATATAGTTATCATGGCAATATAGCCACTATGACATTATAGTCATAATGACAATATAGTCGCTGTGACAATATTGTCATCATGATGATATGATTATCATGATGATATATCGATTATGACAAATTATGCAAGAGTTAAATAATGACAATATATCACCTATAGATAAAGATCACCTTGCCAATATAGCTAAGGTGACGATATATGTACATCATAGCAATGTAACTGATATGAAAAGATAGCCAAAATGACGGTATGTTCATAATGACAATACTGCCACTATGAAAATATGTTCCCCAACTGCCACTATGAAAATATGTTCCCCAACTGCCACTATGAAAATATGTTCCCCAACTGCCACTATGAAAATATGTTCCACATGACACTATGAAAATATCTTCCCCAACTGCCACTATGAAAATATGTTCCCCAACTGCCACTATGAAAATATCTTCCCCAACTGCCACTATGAAAATATGTTCCCCAACTGCCACTATGAAAATATGTTCCACATGACACTATGAAAATATCTTCCCCAACTGCCACTATGAAAATATGTTCCCCAACTGCCACTATGAAAATATCTTCCCCAACTGCCACTATGAAAATATGTTCCCCAACTGCCACTATGAAAATATGTTCCCCATGACACTATAGCTATACTGACAATAAAGCCATATTCACATAAGAGTAACATTGAAAATACAGCTACATTGTCATGGTGACGATATTGGCATGGTGGCTCTATTGTTATTTTCAATATAATGCCATCCTAACTACATTATCTTTTTCGCTATATTTACTTGCTGGCTATATTGCTATGGTTAATTTTGTCGTTGGGAATATATTATGTCATTAACTACAATTTTGTTTTAATCGTATGATCATAATAATAATATTATCATCGCGGCTTATTTGGTAATGTGTGTGCAAGTGTATGGATGTCTTATCATTGTAAGACTCACGCACACTTCCATTAATTTTTCATTAGGTATTTGTCATTATCATTGTACTGTGAGTTACATAGAGTTAGATGCATGTTGCCACGGGCTCACTGTTCCCACGGGCTACTGTTAATCAGGATGTTTGAACACGTAAGAGCTGATCCGTTATTTGAACACGTTGTTGAATGGGTGTTGACGGACTCCCATATAACCCCTGCCAGTGTGACCTGAGGGGACACACTGGCCAGCATCGTCACACTGTTCACTAGAGTGTGTCGTAGTGTGTCATAAGACTATAGCCCAGAGTACTACAGATGGACGTACACGTTTTGTTGTAATAAATCTACAAAGGCCGCCTGATCTTCATTGAGTACCACAGACGAAGAAGACCTGATTTCCTTCCTCTCAACTCAACCTTACATTTGTGATGGTAGCGCGGGTGGGCGGGTGGGTGGGTGGGGTGGGTCATCTGGTCCGCCATTATTGTATTTCATTTTGTTATATCGATATTTGAGGTAGTATGTTGCCAGCTGCACTACCACTTCTACTCATCAATAATTATCACAACAACAGCCACATTGTTGCCTCCTGTGAGAATCGAACTCACGACCCCTGGTTTACAAGACCAGTGCTCTACCCCTGAGCTAAGGAGGCGCATGTTGGCACAGCAACACTGCGGGCGGCCAGTGGCCATAACTCATCATGCAACCCACACCTGGCCTGGCTCCTGCTGGTGGTGGTGATGGTGGTGGTGATGGTGGTGGTGATGGTGGTGGTGATGGTGGTGATGGTGGTGGTGATGGTGGTGGTGATGGTGATGGTGGTGATGGTGGTGATGGTGATGGTGGTGGTGATGGTGGTGGTGGTGGTGGTGGTGGTGGTGGTGGTGGTGATGGTGGTGGTGATGGTGGTGGTGATGGTGATGGTGGTGATGGTGGTGATGGTGGTGGTGGTGGTGATGGTGATGGTGGTGGTGGTGGTGATGGTGATGGTGGTGGTGATGGTGGTGATGGTGGTGGTGGTGGTGGTGGTGGTGGTGGTGGTGGTGGTGGTGATGGTGGTGGTGATGGTGGTGATGGTGATGATGGTGATGGTGGTGATGGTGATGGTGGTGATGGTGATGGTGGTGATGGTGGTGGTGGTGATGGTGGTGGTGGTGATGGTGATGGTGGTGATGGTGATGGTGGTGATGGTGATGGTGGTGGTGGTGATGGTGGTGATGGTGATGGTGGTGGTGATGGTGATGGTGGTGATGGTGGTGATGGTGGTGGTGGTGGTGATGGTGGTGGTGGTGGTGATGGTGGTGGTGATGGTGGTGATGGTGTGGTGGTGGTGATGGTGGTGGTGGTGATGGTGGTGATGGTGATGGTGGTGGTGGTGATGGTGGTGATGGTGGTGGTGATGGTGATGGTGGTGGTGGTGGTGGTGATGGTGGTGGTGATGGTGATGGTGGTGATGGTGGTGGTGGTGGTGATGGTGGTGGTGGTGGTGGTGGTGGTGGTGATGGTGGTGGTGATGATGGTGGTGATGGTGGTGGTGATGGTGATGGTGGTGGTGGTGATGGTGGTGGTGGTGATGGTGGTGGTGATGGTGGTGGTGGTGATGGTGATGGTGGTGATGGTGGTGGTGGTGATGGTGGTGGTGATGGTGGTGGTGATGGTGGTGGTGGTGATGGTGGTGGTGATGGTGGTGGTGATGGTGGTGGTGATGGTGGTGGTGGTGATGGTGGTGATGGTGGTGGTGGTGGTGGTGGTGGTGGTGGTGATGGTGGTGGTGATGGTGGTGGTGGTGGTGGTGGTGATGGTGGTGGTGGATGGTGGTGATGGTGGTGGTGATGGTGTGGTGATGGTGGTGGTGATGGTGGTGGTGGTGATGGTGGTGATGGTGGTGGTGATGGTGGTGATGGTGATGGTGGTGGTGATGGTGATGGTGGTGATGGTGGTGGTGGTGATGGTGGTGATGGTGGTGGTGGTGGTGGTGGTGATGGTGGTGGTGGTGATGGTGGTGGTGATGGTGGTGATGGTGGTGGTGGTGGTGGTGGTGGTGATGGTGGTGGTGGTGATGGTGATGGTGGTGGTGGTGGTGGTGGTGATGGTGGTGATGGTGGTGGTGGTGGTGATGGTGGTGGTGGTGGTGATGGTGGTGGTGGTGGTGGTGATGGTGGTGTGGTGATGGTGATGGTGGTGGTGGTGGTGGTGATGGTGGTGGTGGTGATGGTGGTGATGGTGGTGGTGATGGTGGTGGTGGTGATGGTGGTGATGGTGGTGGTGATGGTGGTGGTGGTGGTGATGGTGGTGGTGGTGGTGATGGTGGTGATGGTGGTGATGGTGGTGATGGTGGTGGTGGTGGTGATGGTGGTGGTGGTGATGGTGGTGATGGTGGTGGTGATGGTGGTGGTGGTGATGGTGGTGGTGGTGGTGATGGTGGTGGTGGTGATGGTGGTGGTGATGGTGGTGGTGATGGTGGTGGTGATGGTGGTGGTGATGGTGGTGGTGGTGGTGATGGTGGTGGTGGTGGTGATGGTGGTGTGATGGTGGTGATGGTGGTGGTGATGGTGGTGATGGTGGTGGTGGTGGTGATGGTGGTGGTGGTGGTGGTGGTGGTGGTGATGGTGGTGTGTGATGGTGATGGTGGTGGTGATGGTGGTGATGGTGGTGATGGTGGTGATGGTGGTGGTGGTGGTGGTGGTGGTGGTGGTGATGGGTGGTGGTGGTGATGGTGGTGGTGATGGTGGTGGTGGTGGTGGTGATGGTGGTGATGGTGGTGGTGGTGGTGGTGGTGGTGATGGTGGTGGTGATGGTGGTGGTGATGGTGGTGGTGGTGGTGATGGTGGTGATGGTGGTGGTGGTGGTGATGGTGGTGGTGATGGTGGTGGTGGTGATGGTGGTGGTGGTGGTGATGGTGGTGGTGGTGATGGTGGTGATGGTGGTGATGGTGGTGGTGGTGATGGTGGTGGATGGTGGTGGTGGTGGTGGTGATGGTGGTGGTGATGGTGGTGGTGGTGGTGGTGGTGGTGGTGGTGGTGATGGTGGTGGTGGTGGTGGTGGTGATGGTGGTGATGGTGGTGATGGTGGTGGTGGTGGTGATGGTGGTGATGGTGGTGGTGGTGATGGTGGTGGTGGTGGTGATGGTGGTGGTGGTGGTGGTGGTGATGGTGGTGGTGGTGATGGTGGTGGTGGTGGTGATGGTGGTGGTGGTGGTGGTGGTGGTGATGGTGGTGGTGATGGTGGTGGTGGTGGTGGTGGTGGTGGTGGTGATGGTGGTGGTGGTGGTGGTGGTGGTGATGGTGGTGATGGTGGTGGTGGTGGTGGTGGTGGTGGTGATGGTGGTGTGGTGGTGATGGTGGTGGTGATGGTGGTGGTGATGGTGGTGGTGGTGGTGGTGGTGGTGGTGGTGGTGGTGGTGGTGGTGATGGTGGTGGTGGTGGTGGTGGTGATGGTGGTGGTGGTGATGGTGGTGGTGGTGATGGTGGTGGTGATGGTGGTGGTGGTGGTGGTGGTGATGGTGGTGTGGTGGTGGTGATGGTGGTGGTGGTGGTGGTGGTGGTGATGGTGGTGGTGGTGGTGGTGGTGATGGTGGTGGTGGTGATGGTGGTGGTGGTGATGGTGGTGGTGGTGGTGATGGTGGTGGTGGTGATGGTGGTGGTGATGGTGGTGGTGATGGTGATGGTGGTGGTGGTGGTGGTGGTGATGGTGGTGATGGTGGTGGTGGTGATGGTGGTGGTGATGGTGATGGTGGTGATGGTGGTGGTGGTGGTGGTGGTGGTGGTTGTGGTGGTGGTGGTGATGGTGGTGGTGGTGGTGTGGTGGTGGTGATGGTGGTGGTGATGGTGGTGGTGGTGATGGTGGTGGTGATGGTGGTGGTGATGGTGGGGTGATGGTGGTGATGGTGGTGGTGGTGGTGGTGGTGGTGGTGGTGATGGTGGTGGTGATGGTGGTGGTGGTGGTGGTGATGGTGGTGGTGGTGATGGTGGTGGTGATGGTGGTGGTGGTGGTGGTGGTGATGGTGGTGGTGATGGTGGTGGTGATGGTGGTGGTGGTGGTGGTGGTGATGGTGGTGGTGG
Source organism: Panulirus ornatus (assembly GCF_036320965.1). NCBI lineage: Eukaryota > Metazoa > Arthropoda > Malacostraca > Decapoda > Palinuridae > Panulirus > Panulirus ornatus. The sequence goes on from NW_027265123.1 coordinate 24,432, forward strand.
TGGTGGTGGTGATGGTGGTGATGGTGGTGATGGTGATGTTGGTGGTGGTGGTGTGTGATGGTGGTGATGGTGGTGGTGGTGGTGGTGGTGATGGTGGTGGTGATGGTGGTGGTGTTGGTGATGGTAGTGGTGGTGGTGGTGGTGGTGATGGTGGTGATGGTGGGGGTGGTGGTGATGGTGATGGTAGTGGTGGTGGTGGTGGTGTGATGGTGGGGGTGGTGGTGGTGTGTGGTGGGGTGGTGGTGGGGGTGATGGTGGGGGTGGTGGTGGTGGTGGGGTGGTGGTGGGGGTGATGGTGGGGGTGGTGATGGTGGTGGGGGTGGTGGTGTGGGTGATGGTGGTGATGGTGGTGATGGTGGTGCTGGTGGTGGTGGTGGTGGTGGTGGTGGTGGTGATGGTAGTGGTGGTGGTGGTGGTGGTGATGGTGGGGGTGGTGGTGATGGTGGTGGTGGTGGTGGTGGTGGTGGGGGTGGTGGTGGGGGTGATGTGGGGGTGGTGGTGATGGTGGTGGTGGGTGGTGGTGATGGTGGTGGTGATGGTGGTGATGGTGGGGTGTTGGTGGGGGTGGTGATGGTGGTGGTGATGGTGGTGGTGATGGTGGTGATGGTGGTGGTGATGGTCTTGCTGGTGGGGTGGTGTGGTGGTGTGGTGGGGTGGTGGTGGGGTGATGGTGGGGGTGGTGGTGATGGTGGTGGTGGGGGTGGTGTGATGGTGGTGGTGATGGTGGTGATGGTGGGGGTGTTGGTGGGGGTGGTGATGGTGGTGGTGATGGTGGTGGTGATGGTGGTGATGGTGGTGGTGATGGTCTTGCTGGTGGTGGTGGTGGTGGTGGTGGTGGGGGTGGTGGTGGGGGTGATGGTGGGGGTGGTGGTGATGGTGGTGTTGGTGGTGGTGGTGGTGGTGATGATGGTGGTGGTGGTGATGTTTGGTGGTGGTGGTGATGGTGGTGTTGGTGGTGGTGATGGTGGTGGTGGTGATGGTGGTGTTGATGGTGGGGGTGGTGATGGTGGTGGTGATGGTGGTGATGGTGGTGATGGTGGTGGTGATGGTGGGTGTGATGGTGGTAGTGGTGGTGATGGTCGAGGTGATGGTGTTGGTGGTGATGGTGGGGGTGGTGGTGGTGGTGGTGATGGTGGTGATGGTGGTGATGGTGGTGGTGATGGTGGTGGTGATGGTGGTGGGGGTGGTGGTGGTGGTGATGGTGGTGATGGTGGTGGGGGTGATGGTGGTGATGGTGGTGGTGGTGTGGGTGATGGTTGGGGTGTTGTTGGTGATGGTAGGGGTGATGGTGGTGGCGTTGGTGTTGGCGGTGGTGGTGGTGGAGGAGGTTATGTTGGTGATGGTGGCGCTTCCGAGACGTGAACTTTAGATCAGGGTGACCTACTTTTGGTGGGATGCTGAAGCGTTCGTCAATATGCCTCGTGGTATGAAGTTACATGCAACATGGGCTGAGAACCGTAGTGGGAGGTCAAGCTTTCCCCAGGTGTGAGCAGCAGCAGCAGCAGGTGTACCACGTGCACACGTGTGGAGGCTGAGGCCACAAGTGGTCTTCCTCTACCTCGTAGAGGCCAACCAACAAGCGGGAGGGAAGGAAGGAAGGTGATGTAGATAACGTGTAGCTCTTGTACTCTGCTGTAGGGAAGATGTTTACTCCAAACTGGAAAATTTAGATCATGTCTGGAGACGCGGTCCAATGGCCTCCATGTCTGGAGACGGAGTGGACTGGCCTCCGCGTGTGGAGACGGAGTGGACTGGCCTCCGCGTGTGGAGACGGAGTGGACTGGCCTCCGCGTGTGGAGACGGAGTGGACTGATCTCCGCGTGTGGAGACGGAGTGGACTGGCCTCCGCGTGTGGAGACGGAGTGGACTGGCCTCCGCGTGTGGAGACGGAGTGGACTGGCCTCCGCGTGTGGAGACGGAGTGGACTGGCCTCCGCGTGTGGAGACGGAGTGGACTGGCCTCCGCGTGTGGAGACGGAGTGGACTGGCCTCCGCGTGTGGAGACGGAGTGGACTGGCCTCCGCGTGTGGAGACGGAGTGGACTGGTTACAATATCATGAAGCACATTTTCAATGAATTATCACCTTCAAGTTAGTTAAGTTTACCCTGACCATTCATCATGTACATTATGTATCATGTATCACCTTCAAGTTAGTTAAGTTTACCCTAACCATTCATCATGTACATCATGTATCATGTATCACCTTCAAGTTAGTTAAGTTTACCCTAATTATTCATCATGTACATTATGTATCATGTATCACCTTCAAGTTAGTTAAGTTTACCCTAACCATTCATCATGTACATTATGTATCATGTATCACCTCCAAGTTAGTTAAGTTTACCCTAACCATTCATCATGTACATTATGTATCATGTATCACCTTCAAGTTAGTTAAGTTTACCCTAACCATTCATCATGTACATTATGTATCATGTATCACCTTCAAGTTAGTTAAGTTTACCCTAATTATTCATCATGTACATTATGTATCATGTATCACCTTCAAGTTAGTTAAGTTTACCCTAACCATTCATCATGTACATTATGTATCATGTATCACCTACAAGTTAGTTAAGTTTACCCTAACTTAACCGTCACGTCCATACATGTTTTCGTTTACTATCATGGGTAAGATGGCGCTAGTTAGTGGCGGTTTTCGACACCTCTATATCATCACTGGTAATGTGGGGTAGTTACGTTTCCCTAATACATTACCTTCAAACTTCAGATTAGTTTTACCAAAGCACTGACGTCTGCTGCACGTGGCCAGTGTGTGTGTGTGTGTGTGTGTGTGTGTGTGTTAACCCGAGTTTCCCCAGTGTTACCTGAGTGTAAAGTTGTGTAAACTGTTGACCTACTTGTGAGTACGAGAACATTGGCTGACGACATTCCGAAATGATGTGGATGTGGCTGACGTCCATACACACGTTCAGACAAGTGTAAACATTCAGTTGTTGATGGTGTGGGGGATCAGAGTCGTGCGTCACAAGAAGCAGCGCTGAGTGGAAGCCAAATAACACGTCAGCCACAATGACGAAGAACCGTGAAGATTTTGTTTTTGAAGTTATAGACAGACAATTGTGTGGAGGGTCGTGATGAACGACACCTCTGGT